>NW_027601370.1:0-7848 GCF_053455715.1 Rhinoraja longicauda
GTGTTTCACTCTGTCAGTACCACCTTACGTATGTAATTTCATCAGTTCTACCCACAGTTTTTCACCCCTTCAATAATACCATCGAATGTGTCACTATATCAGTACTACCCCAAAATATACCAGTCCTTCACTACTACCACACAGGATGCCAATCCATAAGTATTATCGCACAGCGTGTCACTCCATCAGTACTGCCACATCGTCGGTTACTCCATCATTACTGCATCACAACATGTCATTCATTCGGAACTATCCCATGGAATGCCATTGCATCAATACTACTAAATGGATAGTCATTCCATCAGTACTAACCCACAGTTTGTCATTCGATCAGTTCTCCCCCTGAATGTGTCACTCCACCAGAACTACCCTATAATGTGTCATTACATCAGTAGTACCCCATTTAGTTTCACACCATTAATACTATCCCACAGTGTGGCACGACAACAGTACTACCATATCGTTTGTTCCTCCATCAGTACTACCGCACACTGCGTCACTCCATCAGTTATACACCAAAATGTTTTACTCCATCAGTGCCCGCCCACAGTTTGTCACTTCACTAGTACAACCCCAAAGTGTATTGCTCCATCTGTGCTGCCCACATTGTGTCACTCCATCAACACTACCCCACTGGTTATCACTCCATCAATACAAGCCTACAGTGTGTTAGACGATCATTACTAGAACACACTATGTCACTCCATCAGTACAACCCCAGAGCGTGTCACTCATCGGTACTACCGCACTATATACCATTCCATCAATACACACTCACAGTTTTTCAACATCAGTACCACGTTGTGTATCATTCCATTAGTACTACCACACAGGGTGTCACTCTATCAGTACCATCCAACGGTGTGTCACTCCATCAGTACTACACAATGAGTCCTTCCATCAGTACTACCCCACAGTGCTTCAATCCACCAGTATTACTCTGGTATATGTCTATCCAACAGTGCTACACCGCAGGGTGTCACACAATCAGTACTATTCCACAATATGCTATTCCGTCAGTACTGCCACATAGTCTGTCACTCCATCAGTACTACCTCAAAGTGTATCACTCCACCAGCACTACCCACAGTGTGCCACTGCATCAGTAATAAAATATAGTTTGTTACTCCATCTGTACTTCCCTGCACTGTGCCACTCCATCAGTGCCTCCCCATAGAGCATCGCACCATCAGGAATATCACTGGGGTTATCGTCGCATCAGTACTACGCCACCGTGTGTCACTCCATCAGTACAATCCAGTGATTATCACTCCATCAGTATACCACGAAGCGTGTCACTCCATCAGTACTACCGCACAGTGTTAACCCATCAGTACTTCCTCGCAGTGTCACTCCATTAGTATTCCCCACAGTGTGTCACTCCATCAGTCCTACCTCACTTTGTCACTCCAACAGTAATTCCCCACAGTTTCACTCTATTAGTATTTCTGCACAATGTCTCACTCCATTAGTACTACCCGATGTTTATCATTCAATCAGGACCATCCCAGTGTGTCACCCCATAAGTGCTGCCACAAATTGTGTCACTCCATCGGTATTACCAAACAGTGTGTCACTGCGTTAGTACTACACCACAGTTTGTCATCACAATAGTACTACCGCTCAGTGTGTCACTCCGTTGGTGAAACCACACAGTGTCTCACTGCATCAATACAACTCCATGGTGTTGCACTCCATCAGCACGGCCCAACATCATGTCACTCCAGTGCAAACCTAGAACGTGTCACTCCATCAATGCTCCCCGCAATATGTTCTTCCATCAGCACTCCCCAAAGTGTTTCACAACATCAGGACTATCTCAAATCTGCCATTCCATCCGCAATACCCCACAGTGTGCTAACCCATCGCAGCGACTCCAGAGTGTGTAATTCCTTCACTATTTCACCAGTTTTTCATCGGATCAGAACTACCGCAGAGCGTGTCAGTCCATCAGTATTACTGCGTCACTCCAACAGAAAGTGCTATTACATCCGTGCCACCCCGCAGTGTGTCATTCCATCAATACACCTCCACAGTACGTCATTACACCAGTACTATTCCAAAGTGTTACACTCCATCAGTATAACACTGGAGCGTGTCACTCCATCAGTACTACTCTACAATATGTTATTCCATCAGTATTACACCACAGTGATGCATTCCATCAGTACTGCCTTAAGCTTGTTATTCCATTTTGTACAACCACACGGACTCATTCAATTAGTATTACCCATCAGTGTAACTCTCCATCTGTACTGCCCCACCGTCAGTCCTTACCATTCCACAATGTACAACCCGACAGTACCAAAAAAGATTGGGTCAATACTTCAGTACTAGCCCACTGTGCGCCATTCTGTCCACACTACCCCCAGTGTGTCATTCAATCAGCACTACACCGAAGTATCTCACTCCGTCAGTACAACCGCGCAGTGTGTCAGTCCATCAGTAATACGCACCGTGTGCCACTCCATCAGTACTGCTCCACAGCGTGTCACTCCATCAGTTTTACCCCACGGGATGTAGTTGCACACTGAAGTGGTACTGACGGAGTGACAAACTGCGTGGTAGTACTGATGCAATGACCTCACAATTTGTCACTAAATCAGTGCCATTCCACTGTGTGTCACTCCGTCAGTACTACTCCGCAGTTTGTCATAACAACAGTACTACACATTGTGCCACTCCATGACTATTACCCGCAGTGTGTCACTACATCAGTAGAGCCGCACGGTGTATCATTCCATCAGAACAACTGCAAAGTGTGTCACTTCATCAGTACTGCTGCAAATTGTGTCACTCCATCTGTACTAAACCACAGTATGTTAATCCACCCGTACTGCATCAACTGGGGTCACTCCATCAGTACTACAGCGCATTGTGTCACTCCATCAGTACTACCCCACATTGTGTCACTCCATCAGTTCACTGCACAGTGTGTCACTCCATCAGTACTACTGCGCAGTGTGTGACTTCATCAATACAACTTCAAAGTGTGTCACTCCATCTGTACCAACCCACAGTGTGTTAATCTACCATACATTGTGTCACTCCATCAGTTCCACTGTACAGTTTGTCACTCCATCAGTAATGCCCCACACCGTGTCACGTCGTCACTAAAACCCACAGTATGCCATTACATCATTACAAACACACATGTTCACACCCTCAAACACAGTCAAACACGCACACACACATAGCCGCGCACGAAGACACACACAATCTCTCAAATGCAATCACAAAGAATCAAATATACTCTCACACATTCTCACATACAATCAGACGTACACATGCACTCACACTAACAGATATTCACACGCACCAGCACGAAGAGACACGCACTCATTCGCACACACTTACACACGAACACATTCTCTGAAAAGTGAAAGGTTATCCCACTTTTTAAGAAAGGAGGGAGATAGAAAACGGGTAATTATAGACCAGTTAGTCTGACATCAGTGGTGGGGAAGATGCTGGAGTCAATTATAAAAGACGAAATTGCTGAGCATTTGGACAGCAGTAACAGGATCATTTCGAGTCAGCATGGATTTACGAAGGGGAAATCATGCTTGACAAATCTACTGGAATTTTTTGAGGATGTAACTGGGAAAATTGACGGGACAGTCAGTGGATGTGGTGTACCTCGACTTTCAGAAAGCCTTCGACAAGGTCCCACATAGGAGATTAGTGGGCAAAATTAGAGCACATGGTATTGGGGGTAGGGTACTGACATGGATAGAAAATTGGTTGACAGACAGAAAGCAAAGAGTGGGGATAAATGGGTCCCTTTCGCAATGGCAGGCAGTGACCAGTGGGGTACCGCAAGGTTCGGTGCTGGGACCCCAGCTATTTACGATATACATTAATGACTTAGATGAAGGGATTAAAAGTACCATTAGCAAATTTGCAGATGATACTAAGCTGGGGGGTAGTGGGAATTGTGAGGAAGATGCAATAAGGCTGCAGGGTGACTTGGACAGGTTGTGTGAGTGGGCGGATACATGGCAGATGCAGTTTAATGTAGATAAGTGTGAGGTTATTCACTTTGGAAGTAAGAATAGAAAGGCAGATTATTATCTGAATGGTGTCAAGTTAGGAAGAGGGGATGTTCAACGAGAACTGGGTATCCTAGTGCATCAGTCACTGAAAGGAAGCATGCAGGTACAGCAGGCAGTGAAGAAAGCCATTGGAATGTTGGCCTTCATAACAAGAAGAGTTGAGTATAGGAGCAAAGAGGTCCTTCTACAGTTGTACCGGGCCCTGGTGAGACCGCACCTGGAGTACTGTGTGCAGTTTTTGTCTCCAAATTTGAGGAAGGATATTTTTGCTATTGAGGGCGTGCAGCGTAGGTTCACTAGGTTAATTCCCGGAATGGCGGGACTGTCGTATGTTGAAAGGCTGGAGCCATTAGGCTTGCATACACTGGAATTTAGAAGGATGAGGGGGGATCTTATTGAAACATATAAGATAATTAGGGGATTGGACACATTAGAGGCAGGAAACATGTTCCCAATGTTGGGGGAGTCCAGAACAAGGGGACACAGTTTAAGAATAAGGGGTAGGCCATTTAAAACGGAGATGAGGAAGAACTTTTACAGTCAGAGAGTGGTGAAGGTGTGGAATTCTCTGCCTCAGAATGCAGTAGAGGCCAGTTCGTTGGATGCTTTCAAGAGAGAGCTGGATAGAGCTCTTAAGGATAGCGGAGTGAGGGGGTATGGGGAGAAGGCAGGAACGGGGTACTGATTGAGAGTGATCAGCCATGATCGCATTGAATGGCGGTGCTGGCTCGAAGGGCTGAATGGCCTCCTCCTGCACGTATTATCTATTGTCTATTGTCTATTGTTGCAAGGCACCAAGGGCGGAATATGAAGTGGCGTTCTTTCAGTTTGCATGTCGCTTCAGTCTGGCAATAGATGAAGCAAAGGACAGAAAGGTCAGTGTGGGAAGGCGAGTTACAACGGGAAGTTCCGGGAGGCCTTGACGGAACGACGGTAAGTGTTCGGCCGAACGGTCGCCGAGTCTCCACTTGACCACGCCGATGCAAAGGAGACCATATCTGGAACACCGCATGCAAAAGAAGGGGTTAGATGAGGTGCATGTGAACAGCACCCTCACCTGGAAGGGCTATTGAAGTGTGAGGGAACGGGGTAGAGAGACAACCCATGGTGGCGGGCCGTTTTAACCGCACTTCGCAAGAAAGGCCTTGGAGAGAGAGGTGAGGGCGAGCAGGAGGAAGGTTGGGGAAAAGAGAGAGACAGATAGGGAGTACAGTGATGAAAGGAAGAGATAGCGGAGAAGACGAAAGAAGAGATGGAGGGAGAGTTAAGTAACAAAGGGAGAGTGAGAACATGAAAAGAGAGCGGAGTTCAGATCGCGTGGGTTGGCAAAACGGAGCGATGGAAGGGTCAGATAGTTAGAAAGAAACGGAGGGATAAATGCAATGGGGGTGAGAAGGAGGGTGGGTTAGGAGAGAGAGGTTGATAGAGAGATGGCGGAGCCGAGAGGAAGAATAGAGATGGTAGGAGAGAGTGATAGTTCAGAGAGAGCGACAGCAGTAAGGATGGAGGGAGAGAGAAAGGGAGGATGGAGATAGAAAGGGAGGAGGGAGATGTGCCGCTTCATTCGCTTTTTTATTTGGGTTTCGGACAATTCTGAAGCCACAATATTTCTGTTCTCTGAGTGTCGAGAGTCTTTGGGTCGTTCCTCCTCAGAGGTGACGAAGGCAGAGAATGTTATTGTCCCGGCGCAAAAGCAGCCCCACTGCAGGCAAGCAAGGAGTGAATGGTTACCGGCCTCGCCGGGAGTGTGGGGGTGAGGTTGCAGTCAGTTAAGCCGCGATCATATTGAGTGGTGAAGCATAGTGGAGGGGCCACTTTAGTGCGTGGTGATCTGTTGATCTAATTCTTCAAGCTGTGGACAAATGTCGCCCAGTCCACCTTCAAACTGGGCACCAGAAGCCCTGAGAGGGTCCCTGGAATTTGGGATTGCCTCAGTGAGTGAAGCGGATTGAATGAAATCAGACAAACATCATGAGGCGGAGAGTTGGACCTGATGGAGTTTGAAACAATATCCCCTTTGCTGGGACAATGCCGCTCACTATTTCCATCCCTCAGTATTGCCACAATTCCCACTCTTTGGTGTTTCTCAATCAATTCCCTGAATAAATCACGACCTGTCTCAGCAGGGATTTCACTTGGCTGATGTCATCTGTTTGCGAATATTTTCAAAAGCTCTTATTTTACCTCTGATGAAACTTCGCTGTCCCGGTGGAGACGGAAAATGGTATAAAATCTCCGGGAATGTTCTGCCCCAGTATTTCATTCCGAGAGATTACCGGTAGCTCACGGGGATACTTCGCTGGGCAGAGAACATGCACAGTGAGAAGCTCAATGAATATTACGCCGTGCAGAAAATCTTGTACGTGATCATTGCTGCCGTTGGAGTCCCTGGTAAGTGAGCAGAACAATTCAAGTATTATAACTCCGTCCGTTAACCGGTGTTGACCTGGTTTTGATCATGTTACTAGATTCCCAACTGATGATCGTTGTACAAGAATATGTGAAGAGTATCAATCCTCACAGAGAAATATCCTTGAATTAACGCTGTGATTTTTCTCATTTTCAGACAGCCGAAACTAACCCTCTCTTTCTCCCACTGCCGGGACCCACTAGAATGTTGTTCTTGCCTTCAGTGGGACCTTGCCCAGAGTTGTCCCAGTGCTCGGGACAGGCAGCACTCCGGGACGGTGTGACTGGGAAGGGGTTTACATTGTGAAGTTCACTGTGTCTGAGTTATTGAATAGAGTGAACACCCGCTCCTGTGGACACGTCTCGCTGTGGGGTCTGTCACAGTCGGATTCCACCGCCTGTTGGTCAATAATTGGATCGATCTCCTGAACCACTGGCCGCGGATCTACCGGCTTGTGTTGCTGCCGAACTGAGGAATGAATCCATTAACGGAGCCACTCTGCTGCCGGATCCTAAGTTGTCCCTGCCTTCCCTCTGGAACCCTCGTCGTCCCCATCAGATGCCGAGTTCCAAGAGCCCTGTTGAAACGCGGCCGGTCACGGTTAAGTCTGTGAAACCGGCCCCATCAGAGACTGTGAGCGGGGTTAACTGTAGACAGGACCATTCCGCCTATTGTAGCGGGCGGCTGCTCGTTCCCTCCCCGCCCTTTACCCCGCCCGTCGCCTTATCTCCTCTCCCCTGAAGCAGGCAGGTCGGGCACAGTCGGAGCCGGGTCTGACATTGTTAAACCTGCAGCCGCGCACCGACTCCAACACTCCTGATCTCCAGCTGAAAGTGGAGCCGGTGTTCAGCCCCGGAGACCGTGTTCAGTAACGCCAGTGTCCGCTCCCCTTCTCTTTCCGCAGTGAATTTAGTGGCGATTGTGATCCTGTCCCGGGGAAAGTGCGGCCTCTCCACCTGCACCACTCGCTACCTGGTGGCCATGGCAGCGGCCGATCTACTCACCCTGATCACCGAGGTCATTTTGACTCGGATCCGATCCCATTACTTTTATTGGAGTTTCCTGTCCATCACCCCTGTGTGCAGTGTTAACGCTGTACTGAGGTCTGCAGCTACAGACTGTTCTGTCTGGTTCACCGTCACTTTCACCTTTGATCGCTTTGTCGCCATTTGTTGCCAGAAGCTGAAATGTAAATATTGCACCGGGAAAACTGCGGCTGCGGTTCTCGGAACAGCCGGCGTTCTGCTGTGTCTGAAAAATGTTCCCCGCTACTTCACACAGGAACCCTGGATGATCATCGACAATGTCCCGTGGGGCTGTGACACGGTGGGCAGTTATTACACTGACCCTGCGTGGGTGGCATTTGACTGGATCGACATGGTT
>NW_027601370.1:8348-14348 GCF_053455715.1 Rhinoraja longicauda
CATGAAGAAAGTATTACTGCGAACCTTCGGGTTTAATAAGCATGGTGGTGCGGCAAAACTTCTGCACCTACCAGATCTTGGAGACCAACTGCCTTCCGTCCTCATAGTCGAAATGATGATGCTAGCCGGTGAGCATACGGATTGCCCTATGTTCGAACAGGCATTCCGCGAGAAACTTCCCGAGGATGTCCGACTGCTGCTCACGGATTGTTCTTTTAAGGACCCCGGAGCATATGCAGCGAAAGCGGATGCGCTCATAGCGGCAAAAAACAAGGCAAGTGGTTCGATCAACAAAGTCTCGACATCAGTGACCACGCCACAGCGACGGCAAGATGGCGCCACGTCTCCCGCCAATTCTCCGAAAGCCCGCCAAAAAGATCCGCACAAGCGCGGCTGGTGCTATTATCACCTACGATGGGGTAACGAATCCCGCAACTGCCGTTTGCCTTGTACCTTCGCGGGAAATGCCCCGGCCGATCGTACATAGGGGAAGTTACGATTGGCCAGAACCGGCGCCTCTATGTCCATGATCGATTCACGGACACAGAATGTTTGGTAGACACGGGAGCCATCGTCAGCATAGTGCCGCCGACCGACCTCGAAACCAGATCGGGTAAGACAGGTCCCACCCTCATCGCGGTTAATGGCAGCCCCATTCGCACTTTTGGTACACGGAAGATGTCCCTTGTGTTAGGCCTCTGCACGTACGAATGGCCATTCATCATAGCCGACGTCAAACAAGCGATCCTGGGCGCAGATTTTCTCTGGGCTTTTTCACTGGTTCCTGATGTCCGCGGTAACGACCTCCGACCCTCCGCCGAAGATGAGCACGTCGCTCCGACAATCGCCTCCTCGCCCAGCCCTACTGTCCAGGCCGTCGTCGCGGCCCCCGACTCGTATGCTGCGATTCTGGCAGAGTTTCCGGAGCTGCTCGTCCAACGTTTTGACACGCCTTCGGCTAAGCACGGTGTGGTCCATCACATCCGCACCGAAGGCCCTCCCGTTTTCGCTCGGGCCAGGAGACTACCGCCAGACAAACTGGTGGTGGCAAGGGCGGAGTTCAGGAAAATGGAGGAAATGGGAATTGTCCGTCAGTCTGACAGCCCGTGGGCCTCGCCGTTACACATGGTCTCCAAGGCATCTGGGGGGTGGCGACCATGTGGCGATTATCGGCGTCTCAATGCTGTCACCACGGCTGATCGCTACCCCATACCGCACCTACAGGATTTTTCATCTGGGCTGGAAGGACCGGTGGTGTTTTCCAAAATCGATTTGGTGCGAGGATACCATCAGATTCCGGTGCGACCGGAGGACATACAGAAAACTGCAACAATTACTCCGTTCGGGTTGTTTGAATGGTTGCGTATGCCTTTCGGTTTAAAGAACGCGGCACAGGCTTTCCAGCGGCTGATGGACCGCGTGGGCCGGGGTTTACCGTTTGTGTTTATTTATTTAGACGACATCCTGGTCGCCAGCCCCTCCGTGCAGGAACACCAGGCCCATTTGCGGACCGTGTTCCAGCGGCTCCAAGACCACGGGCTCATAATCCAACCCTCCAAATGTCAATTCGGCCTTCCTGCTCTTGATTTTCTAGGGCACAGAATTACCCCTGCCGGCGCCTCCCCTTTGCCCGAGAAGGTGGAGGCTATCCGGGCATTTCCCAGGCCCACCACAGTAAAAGAGCTTCAGGAGTTCGTAGGCATGGTTAATTTCTACCATAGGTTCGTTCCGGCAGCTGCGCGAGTCATGCGCCCACTTTTCCAATGCCTGGCAGAGAATCCAGTAGAGTTGATATGGTCCCCGACCGCAGAGTCGGCTTTTACAGCAGCTAAGGCAGCCTTGGCAGACGCCACCATGTTGGTCCATCCGAGCCCCTCCGCCCCCACGGCCCTGACGGTTGACGCCTCTGACGTGGCGGTGGGCGGGGTTCTGGAGCAGCAGGTCGGTGGCCGTTGGCAGCCTTTAGCGTTTTTCAGCCGGCAACTAAATTCGGCCGAGCTGAAGTATAGCGCATTTGACCGAGAGCTTCTGGCTCTCTATTTAGCTGTTCGTCATTTCAGGTACTTCCTCGAGGGCCGCCCATTTGTGGCCTTTACGGACCACAAACCATTAACATTTACTTTTTTGAAATTGTCTGACCCATGGTCGGCCCGCCAGCAGCGGCACCTGACTGCTATCTCCGAATTTACCACCGATGTCCGTCATGTCGCGGGTAAGCTTAATGCCGTTGCTGACGCCCTGTCTAGACCTGCTTTTTCCCCTATTTCGGCGGTGGACTGCGAAGTGGATCCCCAGGAGCTTGCGGAGGCACAGCTTCTGGCGGATACCGTTTCGGCTTACCGGTCCACCACTTCGGGATTGAAGTTGGCCCAGGTAGCTTGTGGGTCGGCGGGCACAAAAGTCTGGTGCGATGTTTCTCTTCCCCGTCCCAGGCCGGTAGTACCGCCCTCCCTTCAGCGCCGGGTTTTCGATGCCATTCATGGGCTGGCGCACCCGTCCATCCGCTCCACCTCTGCCTTGGTAGCAGCGAGGTTTGTCTGGCATGGCCTACGGAAACAGGTAGCGGGGTGGGCACGTTCCTGCGTGCCCTGTCAGACCGCTAAAGTCCAGCGCCACGTCCAGCCCCCCGTACAGGATTTCGAGGTCCCGGCTGCTCGTTTTTTCCACATCCACGTGGATTTGGTCGGGCCTTTGCCTTCCTCCCGGGGCTACACCCACCTCCTCACGGTGGTGGATCGGTTCACCCGGTGGCCAGAGGTTTTCCCATTGTTTGATATTTCGTCAGCGTCTTGTGCTAAGACTTTGGCCCTTCATTGGGTAGCTCGTTTCGGGGTCCCGGCCGTTATTACCACTGACAGAGGGCCACAGTTCACTTCGTCCCTCTGGGCCGCGGTTGCAGAACTGTACGGGTCCAAGTTACAACCCACGACTGCATATCACCCCCAGGCAAATGGACTCGTAGAAAGGTTCCACCGCCAACTTAAGGCGTCCCTCAGTGCAAGGCTTGAAGGCCCGGACTGGGTAGACCAGCTCCCTTGGGTTCTGTTGGGCATCCGGACTGCTCCCAAGCTAGATCTCGGTGCGTCGTCCGCAGAGCTAGTATATGGCAGAACACTTCGAGTACCCGGAGATCTGTTTCCCGACCCTTCAGACCAGCTGCCTACAGTCCCATCAGTGTCAGCGTCTCTCCGGGAACGGGTGGGCTCCCTGGCTCCAGTTCCGACTTCACGTCATGGGTGTCCCATGGTACATGAACCACCTTCCCTGAAGGACTGTGAGTTCGTTTTTCTGCGAAAAGATTCCCATCGCGCCCCGTTGCAGAGGGTCTATCAAGGGCCGTTCCGGGTTTTGCGTAAGGGAACGGCGACCTTCACCTTAGACATGGGCGGCAAGAGTGAGCTCGTCTCGGTGTCCCGGCTAAAACCTGCCCATTTGGATCCGGATCAACCAGTCCTGGTCGGTCAAACCCCTAGGAGAGGCCGACCTCCGTTAGTTCCGCTCAGTCCAGGACCCCCCGTTCAGACAGTCCCTCCAGGACCCCCCGTTCCGGCAGCTCCTCCAGGACCCCCCATTCCGGCAGCTCCTCCAGGACCCCCCGTTCCGGTAGTTCCTCCAGGACCTCCCGTTCCGGCCGTTCCGCCAAGTCCGGAACCCCCGGCTCCTGTGGTTCAGGCTGTCCCTCTCCGTACTCGTTATGGTCGCGAAATCCGGCTCCGGTTCTGGGGGGGGTCATGTAGCGACCATAGAGAATGGTCCAGGTCGTCGAACCCTCGGATTGGCCAGCGAGGTCACGTGAGAACGCGACCATGGGGATTGGTCCAGGGAGCGACATCGCTGATTGGCCAGCGATGTCATGTGCGCGTTTGGCGCCCGTTTTAGTCAGTTCGGCGAAGTCTTCAAGGAAGACAGTAAGTTTGTAATGGTTGTCCTTTACCTTGTTGTTTAACTCTGTATTCGAAGATTGCGGCTGCAATAAACTTCTTCTACAACCAACAAGTTTCGGACTCGCCATACTGTCTTCATATGATGTCCTGCCATTCCAGGAATCAATCTGGTGAACCTTCTCTGTACTCCCTCTATGGCAAGAATGTCTTTCCTCAGATTAGGAGACCAAAACTGTACGCAATACTCCAGGTGCGGTCTTACCAGGGCCTGTACGACTGCAGAAGGACCCCTTTGCTCCTAAACTCAAACTAGGAGACCAAAACGGTACGCAATACTCCAGGTGCGGTCTCACCAATGCCCTGTGCAACTGCAGCAGAACCTCCCTGCTCCTATACTCAAATCCCCTCCCTATGAATGCCAACATACCATTGGCTTTCTCCACTGCCCGCTGCACCTGCATGCCTACTTTCAATGACTGGTGCACCACGACACCCAGGTCTCGTTGCATCTTCCCTTCTCCTAATCGGCCACCATTCAGATAATAGTCTGCTTTCCCGTTCTTGCCACCAAAGTGGACAACCTCACATTTATCCAGAAGTGCTTTGAAAGGCTGGCCCTCTCACACATCAAATCCAGCATCACTGACTCACTGGACTCGTGTCAATGTGCCAACACATCACAGAGGGACGCCCATCTCTCTGGCTCTTCGCACTGTCCTGACTCACCTGGAGAGACAGGGCACGTACGCGAGGATGCTACTCATTGACTCTAGCTCTGCCTTCAAACACGCTCATCCCCACCAAGCTCGTCACCAAACTCCACCAGCTAGGCCTCGGCTCGCCGTTGTCATGATTAGAAGTAGACTCCGCCAATCAAGTTTACTCCGCCATTCAATCATGGCTGACCTATCTCTCTCTCCAAACCCCATTCTCCTGCCTTCTCCCCATAACCTCTGACACCTGTACTAATTCAGAATCTATCTATCTCTGCCTTACAAATATCCACCGACGCCCTCCACAACCTTCTGTGGTAAAGAATCCCACAGATTCACCACTCTCTGACTAAAGAAATCTCTCCTCATCTCTTTCCTAAAGGACTCTGCCCTTTAATTCTGAGGCTATGACTAGTCCTAGACTCTCCCACTAGTGGAAACATGCTCTCCACATCCACTCTATCCAAGCCTTTCACTATTCTGTATGTTTCAATAGACAATAGGTGCAGGAGGAGGCCATTTGGCCCTTCGAGCCTGTACGCACCGCCATTCAATGTGATCATGGCTGATCATTCTCAATCAGTACCCCGTTCCTGCCTTCTCCCCATACCCCCTGACTCCGCTATCCTTAAGAGCTCTATCTAGCTCTGTCTTGAATGTATTCAGAGAATTGGCCTCCACTGCCCTCTGAGGCAGAGAATCCCACAGATTCAAACTCTCTTTTTTTATAAATTTTTATAAATTTTATTTAAGTTTTAACAGAACTCATACATGTTACATTTCATGGTAAGCAATAATAACTACATTATAAATTCGATTATACATGTATTGTTCTGTATTATCTCCCCTCCCACCCCCCTTCTTCCCCCCCACCCCCCAGTTAAAAAGAAGGAAAAAGAAAAAGAAAAAGAAAGAGAGAAAGAAAGAAACCTGGAGTCCAGAATGAGACACTTCCGGGTAATTTCTTATTAAATTCTTATTAAAGGTATCAAAACAATCCTGAATTTAAATATTTCCAATTCTTAATCCTAGCTTTAAAATGAATGGGTTCCACACCTTCAAGAAGAAGTCATATCCATTTCTCAGATTATACGTAGCTTAGGTCTTTCCAAAAAGGAGTTGCCTTCTGACATGCCCATGTAGAGTGTAAAAAAGTACCCACGTCTTGGTTGCATCTAAAACAAATTTCAGATGAGTTTGGTTTTAAATTGTTTAATTTTTTCGGGGTTAAATATAGTTGATGTAAAAAATTATATTGTACTAAACTATATCTCACATTAATAGTATTTTTCATACTATCTAAACACAGTCTTTCCCAACTTGGTTCATCAATGATAATATTAAGATCTGTTTCCCATCTTTGTCTTGATTTTTGAATTCCTATCTTTGGACTAGATTTTTGT
>NW_027601370.1:14848-43680 GCF_053455715.1 Rhinoraja longicauda
CTCTCTCTCGCTCTCCATCTCCCTCTCTCCCACTCTCCATCTCTGCACCTCCTCCTGCACCTATTGTCTACTGTCTATTGTCTATAATCCAGTAATGCACATGCACGGTTCATTAATACGGTCCGCGATACGGTATCAGGTGTTTTACAGTGATCTTCCTCCTGTGCCGACTCCTCAACATGTCTTCGCATTTGTCCAACAGTTCATTTGTGGTTAACCCCCACTCAGTACCTTCTCTTGTACATCAACACTGTTTGTGTTACATGGTAATCTTAGTAGTCATCTTAGTACGAATGTTCAGCTCTGATCATAGTTGTTACTTATGTCAGATCATTAGGTTAGGTGACGTTAGACTACGTCCATTATCATCACATGTTCCGAGGTGCAGTGAAAGGCGTGGGGTTTCACGCTATCCATTCATATCAGTTATACCATCAGTTACAATCAGTTAAAGTCCTGGAGATGGAGCGAGGAAGATACAGAATGCAGAATATAGTTCATTGCATAGAATATCATGCTGAATATTGTCACGTTGCGTTCTCCGTAGAACTGGACACGTGCAGTTGGAGAACTCGAATTCTGTGAAAACAGAAAGGAAATAATTCGTGCAAAAATATGACTTACTGTGCCGAGGTGCACAGCTCGAACGACGGATGAAGCAATGCTTCTATGACCGATGAAAGATTCTGCTGGTTTGGTGTTGTTGTAAACACTGAAGGTGACAGGCGCTTTAGGTTTTAGCTTCAGTTTTAGGTTTAATATTGTTGCATGTACCGAGGTGCAGCAAACAACTTTGTTCTGTATGCTATCCAAACAGATTACATTTCTTATGAAATGACACTATCGGTTCAAGCTCGTGGACAAAGGACACTTGTGTATGCGGATCCACTCAGAGCGTGGTAAGTGTATGGATTCGCACAGCGGGTAGTGGACATATAGAATGAGCTGCAAACGGAGGTAGTTGAAATAGAAACTATAACATCATTTAAAATACATTTGGACAAGCACATCTAGGAAGAGGTGAGAGTGATTCACGGCAACGGCGGCAGTTGGGACGTTGTAGATGGGGTACATTGATCGGCGTTGGCAGGCTGGGTGGAAGGACCTGTCCCGGCGGTGTATGACACATGACAATAGATAGAGCAAAGTGGAAGTTACATCGTGCAGAACCCATGTATCAGCACTGCAGCGCATGGTTGTACATCTGTAACACAGACGAAGTTCAATGTCCATGATGGGGTAGAGGGAATTGATTAGTATCCTAGCCTATGGAGTGACCGTTCATAAGCCCAATAACGGAGGAAATGAACCTATTCGTAAGTCTGGTGATGCGCGCTTTCAAGCTTCTCTACCATTTGCCGGAATGGAGTTGGGGAAAGAAGAACTGAGCGGGGTTGGCCAAGTCTTTAACTTATGTTGGGTGTTTGGGTAATGTTATGCAGCGTGGAATGTAGATGGATAATATGATTGGTCTGGTGTCTCTAATAGACGGCTATATTTACAACCGTCTGCAATTTCCCGCGGTCCAGGCAGAGTTATTCCCAAACCAATCTGCTATGAAATATGACAATATGCTTGTAGAAACATTGAAAATAGGTGCAGGAGGAGGACATTTGGACCTTCGATCCAGCACCGCCGTTCATTGTGATCATGGCTCATCATCCACAAGTTGTAACCTGTGCCTGCCTTCTCCCCACATCCCTTGATTCCACTTGCCCCTAGAGCTCTATCTAACTCTCTTTCAAATTCTACAAAGTGAATTGACCGCCACTGCCTTCTGTGGCAGAGAAATCCACAAATTCACAACTCTCTGGGTGAATAAGTTTCTTCTCACCTCAGTTTTAAATGGCTTCCCCTTTATTCTGTTGCCGTATTTTGACAAGGGTAACAGGGGACATAACAATTGTCTTTTTGTTTTCGTTTGTGTGCCTTCTAGGGTGTCGCTTCTATGTGATTGCTCCACGTCAGAGTGGCAAGATTTAAATGAAACTGAAAGAAGGAATTTACACTCCAACAGTGGTGGGTACATGGGACAAACAGTGGAAGGAGTTAGTGGTGAAGTGTTCTACAGCCAGAGCGTTTGGAAATACAGATGCCAATGAGACAGTAGCAATAAATAATTAGGTAGCTGTTGTGCAATAAATGTTGAGCAGGAACTGATTCTGCAACAATGTCCAGGTTCGCCGACGAGCAGCACCGATGTTGCTTTGAGTTTGAAAATTGAAACCACACTGCATGTTATTCGTCAATATCGGAGTTTTGATGAGATCATTAACTTCTGACATAACATATATTCCTTCTCTCCGCGGATGTCTTCTGCCATCTGAGTATATCCCGACCTCCTCTTGTATTTGAGATGCCGGAGAATTACTACGGCCCGCAACCCGGTATCAGCGTGTGTTTTGTTTTCTTACTCCCGTCCCCACACTTCACCTTCTCCTCGCCATTGTCCAACAATCCATTTCTGGTTAACGGCCACTCGTCACCTTCTCGTTTATATCAACACTGCCTGTGTTTCGTGTACAATCTTAGTCAGCATCGTCGTACGACCATTTTCGCTCTGATCAGAGTTGTTATTTATCTCAGGTCATTTAGTCAGGGTAGGTCTATTATTATCACACGTAACGAGGTGCAGTGCAAAGCTTTGTTTTACATGCTTTTCACTCAGTTCACACAAAAACAATCTGTGTAAAGACAAGTGCAATAGATCGGGTTGAGGGGGAGAAACAGAATGAAGAATATAGTTCATGACATAGAATATCTTTCTGCATGTAGTTTTATAATTTCCACCAAAACCAGACTTGTCCGGGTATTTGGAATAACTAACAATCTTTTCTCAAGTCACCTTGCATAATTCCAGTCCACCGTTCTTCTGGGAGCTACATCTTTGCATTTGATGCACGAGAGATCGGTAGGAGCACCAATCCTTTTTTGAACCCGATGTAAAATTCGTATTCAACTGTGCCGATATGCATAGGTAAATACAATACAATACAATACAATATATCTTTATTGTCATTGTACAGGGGTACAACGAGATTGGGAATGCGCCTCCCATACGATGCAATAATTTAATTAATTTAAACAACAACCCAACGAAACAAATTGTAACAGTTTTAAGACAGAATAAAGTGCAAGTAGATCTGTGCCGGTTCACTGTGCGTTGTGGCCATCCGTCTCAGCAGGACCGGTTCATAGCAGCTATGGCCCTGGGGATGAAGCTGTTCCTGAGTCTGGAGGTGCGGAAGTAGAAGGCCTTGTATCGTCTGCCCGATGGAAGGAGTTGGAACAGACTGTTGCAGGGGTGTGAAGAGTCTTTGTGGATGCTGGTGGCTTTTCTGAGGGAAAGGAGTAATAATACAATGATTCTATTAACTGTGAAGCCTCCTTAGTTTGTAAAGGTGTAAACAATTAAGTTGAAAGGTGGATTGAGATTTATGTTTCAGGTTCACGTTCATTATTGTCACGTGTGTCGAGGCGCATGAATAACGTTGTTTTACATGCGATCTAAACGGATTAAATACGATATACAGATGTTATCATTTCAAACTCAAGAACAATAGATAAAGCAAAGGGAAGATACAGAATGCAGAACATAGTTCGCAGTATGGTGGCGCATCTGTTCCATTGAAAAATATTCGCCATGGAGTAGGGATGAGAGACCGTACTATTCGTACGTACGTAATATCGTCAACGTGACAGGGTAGACCATCTGATCAACTGTTGGTCCTTTGAAGGCCACTTTTTTTTCGAGGGACAAATCATGACTTCAGTCTCTGCACCGAGTTGAAGATCCGTATCGCGCTCTTTAAACGAGATAACGTCAACGCATAATAGTCTACGGGGCATGTGCTGGTAAATGGGACTTATTAATTGGAAATCGTAGACAAGGATAGTTGCTGGGATGTTTCTCTGCCGTGTGACTCGTGGCTCTCGGTCCAGTCTATGTACTTTTTTCCATTTGTGGTATCACCGTTGTTAGTTAAAGCAGGGCTTCGCTCATAATTATCTTTATGGCCCGAGTTCTAGGTGGAGTTAAGTTCTATATTCCTTGGATGGCAGGAGGTGAGGGGGGGGGGGGGGGGGTAATCTTACAAAGGTGTATAAATCGTGAGGGGAATAAATAGTGTGGATGCACTGTCATTTACCCAGAATGGAGAAGCAAATTACAGAGGTCAGAGGGTTAAGAGAGGCAAGATTTAGAAGCAACTGGTAGGACAGACCTTTACACTCAGATGGTGATGGTATAAAGAACGAGCTTTCAGTAACGGTAGTTGAGACATGTTGAAGATGGTGCATTTATACAGCCACAACATTTGGAATATAGCTACCAAATCGACTTTAGCAATAAGTAAGCATTATCGGCTATTTCTATTTCTATTGTTCGGCTTGAACTGATTTTGTAGCAATGTTCAGGTGCGATGGCGATGTAATTTACACTCTAACTCGGGTGCGCTTGAGTTGTGCGAAATGTGCATTTGTTTTGGACTATCAGTTCTTTTATTGGGTCACTCACTTCGGACATTCGATGCGTTTTCCTCACTCCACGGGTGTCATCTGAGCCTTCTGCGTTTATCATGCTTCACACTTGTATTTCAGAATCCCGGCAATTACTACGGTCCAGGTGATCTGGGAATGAGTGTAGGGCTAGGGCGATGGCATCGTCCGTGGACCTGTTGTGGCGGTAGGCGAACTGCAGTGGGTCAAGGCCGCTGCGTAGACTGGATATAATGCGTTCCATTACAAGCCTCCCAAAACATTTCATGATGGATGGTGGATGTCAAGGCCACTGTTCGGTGGTCGTTTAAACTTGAAGTCTTGCCTTTCCTCGACACCGGAATGATGGTGGTCTTCAAGAAGCAGCTGGGTACCTGAGAACGGAGTAGGGAGAGAACAAAGACGTCCACCAATACAGGTGCTAGCTTTTCCGCGCAGCTACTAAGGACACGGCCAGGAACTCCGTCTGGGCCTGTTGCTTTTCGTGGATTTCCCCATAGGAAGGCCGCTCTAACCTCTGAAACTGTCAACCTTGGGAGAGCCACACTGGAGTCTGAAGAGCCAGAAGTCACCATACAAAGTATTCAGTTCGTCAGGTGGGTTTGCACTATCAACAATGATACTGGCTGAACATTCTTTGCATCCAATTATCTTAATCAGACCGTGCCTCATTCGCCGTGTGACCCAGGGATTGTACTGGGACTCACGTTTCTCCCGGTGTTGTCTCTTGGCATCCTTGATGGCTTTGCGGAGACCAAAACGTGGCTTCTTGGACCGCTTGCTTTGACTTGTGTGCATCGGACCTGTGAATGTACATCCATGGTTTCCGGTTTGGGAGCACTCGGGTTGACTTCGGCGGCACATAGTCTTCCAGTCACTTGTTGATGAAGTCAGTCACGGCAGAGGCGCACTCATTCAGGTTAGCTGTAGAATCCCTGACTGCTGACTTAAAGCAGTCGCATAAGATGTCATCCGTGTCCGTTGTCTTGCTTTTTACAACTCTCTGCATCGGATCCTCCTGCTTCATTTGTTGTTTGTTGGCAGGGAGCAGAAGCACGGCTCGGTGGTCAAATTTCCCCGAAATGTTGCCGAGGGACAGGGCGACAGGGAACAATCCCTACAGGATGGATGAGGCGAGCCTCGACGTGGGAACACATAGAATGTACTGAAGGGTCACAGTGGAACAGGTCAATGCTGAGTAATGTTCCTAGCTCCAGTTTGGTCATTGTATTCTTATTTACAAGGGTGGATGGGCGTATGTTCCTGTGTGTATCTTCTCACAAGCCGTGGGAGCTCCTTGATGGAGACCATCAGGAGCACACATAGAGGTAGGAACACCAGCAGACAGAGACGGGAAAACACGGAGACGTAGAGACCTGAATACTCACAGAGAGAAGTAGGAACATTCACGGAAACAGGCAGGACCCTCCCCTAATTCTACGTAGGTTTGCCTTCTCCTGATTTCCCATTTGCAGGCGCACTCCCCTATTTCTACATTTACAGTTTCCCTCCGCTAATTTCACATTTGTTGTTTATCCACCCGCCATACTTCAATAACGGTGCACCCGCAAATCCCCATTTGTGGTGCCCTCCCCTAATTAACCACTTACCGGTGCTCTCCCGTAATTGCCATATATAAGGACCTTCCCCGAAACGACCATTTAATGTGATGCCTCAAACTTCACCAAGTCCTTAATTTGAGTAGTTGAGTGTATAATCACAGTACCGTCAATAGACAATAGACAATAGACAATAGGTGCAGGAGTAGGCCATTCAGCCCTTCGAGCCAGTACCGCCATTCAATGCGATCATGGCTGATCACTCTCAATCAGTACCCCGTTCCTGCCTTCTCCCCATACCCCCTCACTCCGCTATCCTTAAGAGCTCTATCCAGCTCTCTCTTGAAAGCATCCAACGAACTGGCCTCCACTGCGTTCTGAGGCAGAGAATTCCACACCTTCACCACTCTCTGACTGAAAAAGTTCTTCCTCATCTCCGTTCTAAATAGCCTATCCTTTATTCCTAAACTGTGGCCCCTTGTTCTGGACTCCCCCAACATTGGGAACGTTTCCTGCCTCGAATGTGTCCAATCCCCTAATTATCTTATATGTTTCAATAAGATCCCCCCTCATCCTTCTAAATTCCAGTGTATACAAGCCTAATTGCTCCAGCCTTTCAACATACGACAGTCCCGCCATTCCGGGAATTAACCTACCGCACAGAAAAACAAGTGAGAAGATTTGTGATCGGTTCTAAGGATGGTCTGTTTCCGCGCTGTATCTCTAAACCAAGCTCAGACTATGGCAAAGACCAGTGATCAGCAACTGATGGAAGAGGAAAACAAATATCTTCCACCAACACAGAAAAATAAGTTTTGTATCAAAAGAGAATAGAGATACAGAATCTGGAATCCTGCAACAGAACGCTGGAGGAACTCAGCTGGTCAAGCAGGTCTGTGAAAGCAACAGGTCTCATTCGACGTTGCGGCCCGATTCCCAGCGAGGTCGAGCACAGGGAGCTGAATTATTGTAAAGTAGGTAAAGCTATAATGGGGACAGGCAGGGAGAACATGGGATGTGCTGTGTAGCATCGTGTATGGCTGAGAGTCGGAATGAGATGTTCCGTCTGTCTGTTCGGTAGGTCATGATGAAGGTCCTGACGGAACAAATGGGAAGTGAGGAGAACGTTTCCACAGAGAGAAATAGACAGGGGAGGGTGGGGACAGACTGACGACACTGGGTGTGAACATATTGTCTGGATGTTGTGGTCTGCCCTAGTTAATTGTGGAAAGCTGCAATAAGTATAGGAGCAAAGCGGTCCTTCTGCAGTTGTGTAGGGACCTGGTTAGACCACATCTGGAGAATTGTGTGCAGTTTTGCTCTCCTAATTTGAGGAAGGACATCCTTGCTACTGAGGCATCTGCAGCGTAGGTTCCGGAGGTTAATCCCCGGGATGGCGGGACTGCCGTATGAGCAAAGATTGAAGACTGGGCTTGTCTTCGCTGGAATTTAGAAGGATGAGAGGGGATCTTATAACGTATCTTAACGTATAACATTATGAATGGACTGGACAAGCCAGATACAGGAAAAATGTTCCCAAATGTTGGGAGAGTCCAGAAACGGGGGCCACAGTCTAAGAATAAAGGGAAAGCCATTTAAAACTGAGGTGAGAAAAAAAAACATTTCAGCCAGAGAGATGTGAATTTGTGGAATTCTCTGCGACAGAAGGCAGTGGAGGCGAATTCAGAGGATGAATTTAAAAGAGTTTTGGATAGAGCTCGAGGGAATAGTGGAATCAAGCGATATGGGGAGAACGCAGGCACGGGTTACTGATTGTGGATGGTCAGCCATGATCACAATGAATGGCGGTGCGTACAGGCTCGATGGGCCAAATGGCTTCCTCCTGCACCTATTTTTCTATGCTTTCATGGGTTTACCGGGAAAAGCTGACGGGTGGAGAATTCCATCCCGGATCCAGGGACCGGCTCACAGTGAGTGATAATTGGCCAGGGAACCCATTTAACTGAATTAAAAATTCTTGCTTTTTATTAATGTGTGCTAATTGCGATCTGAACGAATTCTCCGCTGCTCCAGGGATGCGGATTGCCCACGGTTTGGGCAAACCTCGGTGACAGGTAATCAAACCCTGGCCGACTGCTCAGCAGGCAGCTGGTGTGCTGTGATCAATAACTGAACAAAGCAGTCGTACAACAGCATGTATCTTCTCCAGATTCCAGAGCAGCAGTAATGACCATCAGAGGCACCAAATTTAGAAAAAGAAATGCGGAAACTACCCACTGCGAGGAATTATCCCCAAATGATCAATTGATTGACTGCTGGGTAGCAGTTCTCGATCTGTACACCGGATGTCCCCATTATCCAAAAGCTGGAAGTTGGGCAACGCCCAGGAATTGTTCACCCGGGATGGAACGAAAATGAGAGTCAGCGCTTCAGTGTCTGAGGAACTAAAAACAGAACTTCGCACAGCTTGCAACAGTTGGCAAATTGAATCTTTGATATAAAATGTTATATTCAAGCAAGTGCGGTTGGTTTCGAAATTATGCCCAACCGTGAAAAAGCAATCAGAGGACAATTCACGACTCATCCCCGGCTGTCTTCCAGTCACACAATCCCACTCTATTTATAGTTATTGAGTCAAACAGCACGACGGAAAACCTTATGGAATAAGCTGACTATGCCACGAAATAGTTCAGTTAGCTTAGTTCAGTGGGACTGAAGGCTGATAAATCCTCAGCGCCTGATGGTCTGCATCACCGAGTACTCAAGGAGATGGCTCTAGAAATCGTGTACGCATGGGTGATCATTTTCCAATGTTCAATAGACTCAGGATGAGTTCCTGTGGATTGGAGGGGAGCGAATGTTAACCCGTTTTTCAAGAAAGGAGCGAGAGAGAGAAAACGGGGAATTATAGACCAGTTAGCCTGACATCGGTGGTGGGGAAGATGCTGGAGTGAAATATGAATTACGTAATAACGGCGCATTTGGATAGCAGTAAAAGGATTGGTCCAAGTCAGCGTGGATTTATGATGGGGAAATCCTGCTTGAATATCTTCTGATTTCTTTTGAGGATGTGACAAGTAAAATGGATGGAGAGCCAGTGAATGTAGTGTATCTAGGCGTTCAGGAAGGCTTTGGTAAGTTCCCACACGGAGATTGGTGAGCAGGATTAGAGCACATGGTATTGGGGGAAGGTTATTGACATGGATAGATAATTGGTTTGCAGACAGGAAGCAAAGTGTGGGAATAAATGGGTCCCTTTCAGAATGGCAGGCACTGGCGAATGGAGTGCCGCAAGGCTCGATGCAGGGGCGCAACTATTTACCATATATATTAATGATTTGGATGATGGAATTAGAAGTAACACTAGCAAGTTTGCAGATGACACAAATCTGGGTGGAGGTTTGAACTGTGAAGAGGATGTTAGGAGGTTGCAGGGTTACTTGGACAGGTTGAGTGAGTGGGAAGATGCAAGGCAGATGCAGTATAATATAGATAAATGTGGGGTTATCCACTTTGACGGCGAAAACAAATAGGGAAATTATTATCTCGATGGTGTCAGATTCGGGAAAGGAAAGAACCAGGGGCCACTGTCTAAGAAGAAAGGGGAGGCCATTTAAAACGGAGGTGCAAAAGAAATAATCACCCAGATAGTTGTGACTTCGTGGAATTCTCTGCCACAGAAGATAGTGGAGGCCAATTCACTGGATGCATTTAAAAGTGAGTTGGACAGAGCTCTTGGGGCTAGTGGAATCAATGGATACGTGGAGAAGGCAGGCACGGCTTAAAGATTGTGGATGATCAGCCATGATCACAATGAATGGCGGTGCTGGCTCGAAGGGCCAAATGGCCACCTCCTGCACCTATTTATCTATGTTTCTATGTCTCTAATACCCGTTCACTATGTGTAGTCCATTTAATCGATCGGGGCAATTCATCGCAACCATCGTGTCGGCGGTCCACATACCACACAAAGCCAACACCAAGGTGGCAGCGGATGAATTATACTCGGTCATGGACTCTCTTTAAGAACCAAACCCTATGGTACTGTTCATCATTTGCGATTAATTCAACCAATCTAGCCTCAGGAATGCACAGGTAACTAAAATCAACATCTCTCTCTCTCCCCCAGTCCATCCCCCTCGGCAGGGCTTAAGCACGACGTAGTAAGTAGGCCTACACGACCAGTAAGTATGCCTGCCGTTCCATTTGTCGCTATCGTTGGTCATCCGATTATCTATTGGTGGTGCTCCTGCTGGTATTCAGAAAGATTTAATAACGAAGCACCAACGAAAAGAGCAACACATCAGTGGTCTGAGGAGACCGGGGTCTCCATTATATCTCCCCTCAGTCGATGAAGTGGAACTCTTATTAAGCTATTTGCAGTTTCACACAGCGAAGGCACAGTAATCGGTCCGATTGGATAAGCGTTGGGGAACATTGCGTCGTAATATGAAGGCGCATTATCAGGAAATCAACTCAATCGAAGACCGGGCTGCATAAAAAGACTGTGGCAAACGTCAATAATCAGCAGTTAATGGACGACGAAACAAATCTGTCGTCAAACAATACAAATCTTTCATGTCAAAGGAGAATACAGACGCTGTAATCTTGAATAAAGAGATAACAGCGAGTCATGCAGCATCCGTAGATGCAGCTGACGTAAGTTTTAAATTCAGGGCCAGGAGACAGAGCAGAAGGCATCAATGATTAGAAAGTTGGAAAGTAAATGATGGGGCCGATCAATGGCAACATGTGAATGTTCCTGTGTAGCGTCGAGCATGGCTGGGGATCAGAGTGAAGATGTTCCGTCTGCCTGTACGGGAGGACTGGATGAAGCTCATGACGGAACAAATGGGGAGTGAAGAGATAGGTTCCACTGAATGGAATAGACAGAGAGCGGGTGGTGAACAGAGTGGCGTCACTTGGTGTTAAATGTTATCTGGGCATGTTGGGATCTGTCCTCGTCTGGGGTGGGAATCTGCAATAAAGGGATCAGGAATATGCACTTCCGTTTACAGGGCAACGGGTCGTGCATGGAAATTCCATCCCCGATGCAAAGACGACCTCACAGTGAATAATAATTGCCTGTGGGATCCATTTTACTCCAGAACACTTTCTGCATCATTTATAGGTTCAAGGTGAATGTGGAAAAGATTAGTAGGAACCTGGTGGGTAACTTTTTCACGCAAAGGATGGTGGATGTATGGAACAAGCTGCCAGAGGAGGTCGGTGATGCAGGGACTGTCCAAACATGTAAGAAGCAGTTAGACAAGTACATGGATCGGACAGGTTTGGAGGCATATGGGCCAAACGCGGCCAGGTGGGAGTCGTGTAGCTGGAACATGTTAGCCGGTGTGGGCAAGTTGGGCCGAATGGCCTGTTTCCACTCTGTATCATTCTATGACTCTATGAGTCTATGCATGAATTGCTATCGGAATTAAGTATCTGTGCTCTCTGAAGGCAGATTCCCCGTGCATTGGGAATGTTGCGGTGATCGGAATCGAACCCCGGCCACCTGCTCGGGATTCAACTGGTGAGGCACCGTTGCCGATTGATGAAACGAGACGCACAAATAGCACAGTGTTTCCCCCGGAGCGGGAGCCGGAATAATGACAATCTGATGCAAAAACTCAGGAAACATAAAATCGGAAAATATGCGAGGATTTCTCACGGAATGAAAACGCGCATCCGGACGCCGTGAGGCAGCGGTCCGCGGTCTGTCGAGGGAAGTGTTCGGTTTCATCAAGAAATGCACGTGACGGCTGTTTTTCAATAGAGACATTTAGGTCTCGTCCTAATCAGAAGCCTTGGATGAAAAGGGAGATTCACACTTGGTTAATGTCCTGATCTGAGGCTTTGAAGCAAGATGACCCTGAACGGAACACGAAGGACAAGTTTGATCTCTGCAAATCAAACAGGGATAAGAGGATTCCAAATCAGACTGGGCGCTCAATTCAAGCAGGCGGATGCCTGGCGACTGCATTGGCTCTGATGACCACCACTGTTTACGAGCCAACCAATGCATCTCTACTGTTGGATAACCGCTTTGAACATTGTTTCGATGGTTCTGTCTAATACCTCCCGATGGCAGCCATCATAAAGCATGGAGACATATAGCGCGGAAACAGGCCCAACATCCACGTGTCGATTAAAATGGACCATCTGGTCTAACTCGATTTGCCCATATCCCCGAAAACCTTTCCAAACCGTGTACCCGTCCAAATGTCCTTCACATTGTGTGTGTCTCAGCATGTTTCTGGGCAGGTCGTTTCACATTTCCTCAACCCTCTGAATGAAATAGTTGCCCCTCACGTTTATATTAAACATTAACACCTCTCACCATAAACCCATGCCGTATCGTGCTTGATTTTCCTACCCTGTTAAATAGACTGTGCCTTCACTCCATTTGTTCCCCTCATACCCTTTTCGCCTGCAGAGGTCACCTCTCAGGCCCCTGTGCTCCTAGGAATAAAGTCCAAACATGTCCAACCAAGCCCTGTAGCCCAGGCCCTCGAGTGCTGGCAACATTTTCATAAATCAAGCATGATGGCATTTTTCACGAAGATCAATTCTCAGTGAGCGGTCGGTCCGAACGTACCATCTGGCCCGGTTTTGAAATCGTGCGCCTTTCAACGTATTCGCCGCCATCGGTAAACATTGGTTTGGTGTCAGTTGCAAACATACTAACTATGAGCGCACAAGTAGAGTTGCTGCCTTACAACGCTTGCAGCTGAAGACCCTGGTTCGATTCCGACTACGGTGCTGTCTGTTCGCAGTTCGTACGTTCCCCCGTGAGTTTTCTCCGAGACTATTGGTTTCCTTCCACACTCCAAAGACCTACAGGTTTGTAGGCTAATTGGCTTGGTATGAGCCAAGTGCATGTAGGATTGAGTTAATATGCGAGGATCGCTGGTTGGAGCGGACTCGATGCGCCGAAGGGCCTGTTTCCGCGCTGTAAGTTTAGACTTTGGCAAAGGACAGTGATCAGCAGGAGGATAAAACAAATATCTTCCACCGAGCCAGAAAAAAAGTTTCGTATCAAAAGGGAATAAAGATACTAAACCTGGAATCTTGAATATTGGAGGAACTCAGCTGGTCAAGCAGGTCTGTGAAAGCAACAGGTCTAATTCGACGTTTCGGCCCTACTCCCAGTGAGGTCGAGCACAAGGAGCTGAATTATTATAAAACAGGTAAAGGTTTCACTGAGATTGTCAGGGAGAACATGGGATGTGCTGTGTAGCATAGCGTATGGCTGAGGGTCGGAATGAGATCTTCCGTCTATCTGTTCGGGAGGACAGGATGAAGGTCCTGACGGAACAAATGGGAAGTGAGGAGAAAGATTCCACAGAGAGAAATAGACAGAGGGAGGGTGGTGAACAGACTGACGACACTGGATGCGAACATATTGTCTGGATGTTGAGGTCTGCTCTAGTTAATTGTGGAAAGCTGCAATATGAGAGCAGAAAAACGCACTAATGCTAATATAAGAAAATAACTGCAGATGCTGGTAAAAATCGAAGGTATTTATTCACAAAGTGCTGGAGTAACTCAGCAGTTCGGGCAGCATCTCGGGAGAGAAGGAATGGGTGACGTTTCGGGTCGAGACCCTTCTTCAGACCCTTCACTAATGCTAATGCCATGTTGGCCTTCATAACGAGCGGATTTGAGTATAGGAGTAAAGAGGCCATTCTGCAGTTGTACCGGGCCCTGGTGAGACCACAGCTGGAGTATTGTGGAATGGGATGGCGGGATGGCGGAACTGTCATATGGGGAAAGTTTGTAAAGATTGGGCTTGTCTTCACTGGAATTCAGTAGTAGCTGGCTGCACTGATAACTAGATGGCTGGATAACCAGTGAGCTACATTTCTAGCCAATAGGATGGACAGCCAGTGAGCATATTAGCTGTCTAGATAGAAACATAGTTTGCTACCTGGGTAGCTAGCTACCGGCATTGCATAACTTGAAAGCTAGAAAGCTGGATGTGTAGATAGATGAATAACTAGATTGCAAGATCGCTAGCTAGAGAGAAAGGCAGCTCTCTGTGGGGTGCGCTCTCTCTCTCGTGAGACCCACAGAGGGAGATCTAGTCATATCTAGGTTTGTAGATAGCTACCTTGCAAGCTAAATTGACAGATAGATCGCTCACGCCGGCGATATATATATATGGCTGGATGCCGAGATGGCTAAATGGCTTTCTGGCTAGACGGTTGGAAGGCTAGCTGGCTACTTGGGAAATTGATCAGCTGGGAAGCTGGCTCGCTGGGTAGATGGCGAGCTGAATAAAGCTAGATGGCTGGATGGGCAGATGGCGAGATGGCTTGATGAGTAGATGGCTAGCAGGCTTGATGGACAGCTGGCTAGATAGCTAGATAGCTTAGCAGCTAGCTAGATAGATAAATGACTACATGGCTAAATGGCTTGATAGCTAGGTAGCAATAGGTGGTAGGTAGATAGCTAGATAGCCAGTTTGAGAAACAAATAGCTAGATTCATTGCTACAGAGATAAATGGATAGATAGCTCTATAATTAAATCAATAGATAGCTCGTTAGACTGCTAGCTAGATAGCTGGATAGCTGGATAGGTGGATTGCTAGCCAACAGGATAGATAACTAGGTAGATAGCTAAATATATAGTAAGCTAGATAATAAGGTAGCTCGCTTGGTAAATTCCTACAAGACTAAATAGCTATATAGCTAGGTGGATAGCTAGATAGGGAGATAGATAGACAGATAGACAGATAGATAGATAGCTAGTTAGTCTGTTAGCAAAAGAGCTAACAGCTGGATGAATAGTCAAATTGACAGGTAGCAGGCTCCCTACATAGGTGGATTGCTGTTTAGCTAGTTAGCATGACAGCTAGGAAGCTGGATATCAAGTGAAATAGATTGATTACCAGCGGGAAAGACAGCCAGAGCGTGTTAGCTTTCTAGATAGCCAAATACCTGCATTGCTAGATAGCTTGAACGCTAGACAGATGGATGGTGTGATAGCCGAATCTCTGCATAGCAAAAATAGTTAGCTAGTTGCGTAGGCAGCTCTTTGTGGAGTGCGGTCGCTCGCTCGCTCGCTCTCGGGGGGGGGGGGGGGGGGGGGTTGAAAGGGGGAACGAGAGAGACCCATTTCGATCTAGCTAGATAGCTCATTAATCGCTATAAATCTCTCTTGCGATCTGGCTCGTGAGCTATCTACTGGTATAGCTGGCTAGATGCCTAGCTCACTAGCCATCTAGCAAAGCTCCATCAAGCTCAACCGCTATCTGGCCGCCAAAGCTGCTGGCTAACAATCTAGTTATCTAGTTATCTATCTCTCTAGCCCTCAGGCAAGTTAGTGACCTAGCTATGTTGCTACCAAAATAGTTAGCTCTTTACCTATCATTCAAGCTATCTCGAGTTGGATTGCTAGCCAGCAGGATAGACTGCCAGACAGCGTGTCAGCTATCTCGCTAGCAAGATAGTTAACTAACTAGATAGCTATCTACATGCAATGCTAGACAGCTAGAAAGCTGGATATCTGTATATCAGCTATCAGCGAGATAGCTGGAGATATTGATAGTAATTAGGTAGCTCTCTATCTAGGCAGATATTTGAGGGGTGCGCTCTCTCTCTCTCTCTCTCATCCTCTGTGGGCCTCGTGAGAGAGGGAGATCTTGTTGAGTGGGAACGATAGGTGAGCCATGATAGAATGCAGGAGTGGCCTCGATGGGCCTCGGTGCACTAACTCTGCTGCTATGACTTTTGTACCCAGTGTTCTTTTTTAACAGTGCACTGCAGCATCCTCACACAGCGCACCCCAGTGGATGTACAGTGGCAATAGATTGTCACAGCGCCCTCCCGTGGATGAACATCAGCAGTACAATGCAACATCGATACACAACAGCCCTCACTGTCTGTACAATATAAGTGCATCGCAGTATCAGCATTGCTTATGATGGACCTTGAGTTCCCAATGCGAAACACGCAAATCGTGGTAGTACGTTTAGAGTAATAAATTAGCCACGTAGAATGCTTGCTTTATTTGACCGAGTCATTGAATATGAGTCAGATGTCAATATTCAACTTTAGAGAACTTTACTTCGGCCGCTTTTGCAGCTTTGTGTACAGTTATGTTCGCTCTCGTACACAAAAGATATGGGCGCTTCGGAAATCGTGTTCAAGACGTTTACAAGAACATCGCCTGGAGCGGATGAACAACCAGACGTTGGACTGGTTCATCGGAGTTCGGGCAGTAATCTGATAGATCGATAGCAAATTATGAGAGGCAAAGATATGGTAAACAGTCAGAACATTCCTCTCAAGATGGAAATATCAAGTATTGAAGGCCACCCCTTTATGGTGAAAGGGATGAAGTTTAAACGAGGTGTGCGGGGAAAGCAAGGGGCAGTAAGTGCATCGAACGCAATACCGCAGGTGGTCATTGGGTGATAAGGAATAGGAGTAGAATTAGACAATTCGGCCAATCGTCTTATCCGCCAATCTTTTTCCCTCCAAACCACATTCTCCTGCCTTCTCCCCATAACTTCTGATACATGTATTAATCAAGAATCTTTCTGTCTGCGCCTTTAAATATCCATTGACGTGACCTACACAGCCTGTTGTGGCAAATAATTCCACAAATTCATCAATTTCTGAAAAAATAAATTTCTGATCAGCTTCAAAAGAGAACGTAGATTAATTCTGAGGAAATGATCTCTTGTCCGAGACGCTCCCACAAGTGGAAACATACATTCCACATCCACTGGATCTAAACCATTCACATATCTGTATGTTTCAATGAGGTCCACCCTCATACTTCTAAACTCCGAGTGCAAGCCGGGAGCCGACAAACGCTCGCCATAGGTTAACTTATTGCTGGGATCATTCTTGTAAACCTCCTCTGGAACCTCTCCAGAGCCAGCACACCTTTCCTCTGATATGGTGCCCAGAATTGCTCACAATATTCCAAATGCGGCCTTCCCAGCGCCTTGTATAGCCTCAACATTACATCTGTGTTTCTGTATGCAAGTCCTCTTGAAATAAATGCAAGCAATGAGTTTGCTTCCATTAGACAATAGACAATAGACAATAGGTGCAAGAGTAGGCCATTCGGACCTTCGAGCCAGCACCACCATTCCATGTGATCATGGCTGATCATTCTCACCGACTCAACTTGCTGATAAAAAAAATGGGAATCCTTAACCAGCACTCCCAAGTCCCTGTGCACTTCCGATTTATGGATTATTTCCCCACTTAGACAATAGTCTACGCCATTATTCCTACTACCAAAATGCAGTACTCCGCAATTTGCTACACTATATTCCATCTGCCACTTCTCTACCCATTCCCCCAACATGTCCAAATCCTTCTGCGGAGTCCATGCTTTCTCTAAACTACATGCCCTTCCACCTCTTTTCGTAACATCCGCAAACATGGCCACAAAGCCTTCAATCCCCTCGTCCAAATCATAATATAAAACGTGGAGTAGCGGGCAAACACCGATCCTTGAAGATCTCCACTAGTTACTGTTAGCCAACGAGAAAAAATCCCCCTTTATTGCCACCCTTTGTCTTCTGCCATCCAGCCAACCAGTTATCCATGCTGGTATCTGCCTTTTGACACCGTGGGCTCTCATCTTCCTCAGCAGCCATCTTGTGACACCTGGTCAAAGGTTTTCTGAAAATCAAAGTTAACAACATCTACTGTCTCCCCTTTGTCTGTTTTGCTATTTACTTCTTCAAATAATTCCAGCAAATTTATCAAACACGACCTTCCCTTCACAAAGCCATGCCAACTTCTGCCTATTTCATCGTGCACTTATAAATACTCTGTCACATCATCCTGTATAACGGTTCTTAAAATCTTACCACCCACTCCACTGCTGTTGGACGCAGTTACAATAGTGATATTTAAGACAAGTTCAGATTTTCAGGTAATGAAGGGATATACATTGTGAGAAGGCAGGTAAGGTTGGTCGTCTCATGTTCGGCACAGCTATTATTAGCCGAGTGTCCTGCCGTGCCTTGTACTTCGTGTACGAAAGAAATGCAGATGCTGTTTTAAATGGAAGGTAGACACAAAATGCTGGTGTAACTCAACGAGACAGGCAGCATCTCTGGAGAGAAAGAATGGGTGACGTTTCGGGTCGAGACTCTTCTTTAGAATGTTGTCGGAGAGGTCGGCGGGAAAGAGATAGAATTCTGTTGGAGACAGTGAGACTGGTGGGAGAACTGGGAAGGAGGAGGGGTGGAGAGAGAGGGAAAGCAAGGGCTAATGGAAGTTGGATAAGTCAATGTTCATTTCGCAGGTATGTTAGCTGCCCAAGCGAAGTATGAGGTGTTGTTCCCCCAATTTGCGCTGGGCCTCACTCTGACAATGGAGGATGCCCAGGACAGAAAGTTCAGATTGGGAATGGGGGAGCGGGAGTGAGTTAAAGTGCTGATCAACCGGGAGATCAGGTAGGACTGTGTGGAGCAGTTCAGCGAAACGATCGTCGAGCTTGCGTTTGGTCTCGCCGATGTCACTCCTTCAGTACTATCCCACAGTATACCGTTACACCAGTACTACCCCACAGTGCGTCACTCCATCAATACTACCACATAGTGTCACTCTATCAATTCCATCGCACATTATGACATAACAAAAGTACTACAGCACATGATGTCACTCCATCAGTACTACCCCAGAATGTGCCATTATATCAATAATACCCTACGTTAGGTCACTCATCAATACTACTTCACAGTTTGTCACTCCATCAGTACTGCATGTTACTCAATTAGTAGAACCCAAGAGCGTGTCACTCTCATCAGTGCAACCCTACAGTATTTCATTCCATAATTTCTGCCACACTGTGTTTTACTCCGTCATTACTACCTTAGTTATGTAATTTCATCCGTACTACCCACAGCTTTCCCCCCTTCAGTAATACCGTCGAATGTGTCACTCCATCAGTGCTACCCCAAAATGTACCAGCCCTTCAGTACTACCCCACAGGATGTTAATCCATAAGTACTATCCCACAGCGTGTCACGCAATCAGTACTACCATATCGTATGTTACTCCATCATTACTGCATCACAACATGTCATTCATTCGGAACTATCCCATGGAATGCCATTGCATCAATACTACTAAATGGATAGCCATTCCATCAGTACTAACCCACAGTTTGTCATTCGATCAGTTCTCCCCCTCAGTGTGTCAATCCTTCGGAACTACCCTATAATATGTCATTACATCAGTACTGCCCCATTTAGTTTCACACCATTAATACTATGCGACATTGTGCCACGAAATCAGTACTACCATATCGTGTGTTCCTCCATCAGTACTACCGCACACTGTGAAACTCCATCAGTAATACACCAAAATGTTTTGCTCCATCACTGCCCGCCCACAGTTTGTCACTTCACTAGTACTACCCCAAAGTATTTTGCTCCATCAGTACTGCCCACATTTGTCACTCCATCAATACTATCCCGCTGGTTATCACACCATCAATACAAGCCTACAGTGTGTTAGACGATCATTACTACAACACACTATGTCACTCCATCAGTACAACCCTAGAGCGTGTCACTTCATCGGTACTACCGCACTGTGTACCATTCCATCAATACACACCCACAGTGTTTTCCAACATCAGTAACACGTTGTGTATCATTCCATTAGTACTACCGCACAGTGTGTCACTCTATCAGTACTATCCAACGGTGTGTCACTCCATCAGTACTACACAATGAGTCCTTCCATCAGTACTACCCCACAGTGCTTCAATCCAGCAGTATTAACCTGGAATATGTCTCTCCAACAGTGCTACACCGCAGGGTGTCACTCAATTAGTACTATCCCACAGTATGCCATTGCGTCAGAACTGCCACATAGTGTGTCACTCCCTCAGTACTACCTCAAAATGTGTCACTCCACCAGCACTACCCACAGTGTGCCACTGCATCAGTACTAAAATATTGTTTGTTACTCCATTTGTACCACCCTACATTGTGCCACTCCACCAGTGCCTCCCCGCAGATCGTCGCACCATCAGGAATATCACTCGTGTTATCGTCGCATCAGTACTACGCCACCGTGTGTCACTCCATCAGTATAATCCATTGATTATCACTCCATCAGTATACCACGCACCGTGTCACTCCATCAGTACTACCCCACAGTGTCAACCCATCAGTACTTCCTCGCAGCGTCACTCCATTAGTATTCCCCACAGTGTGTCACTCCATCAGTCCTACCTCAGCTAGTCACTCCGTCTGTAATTCTCCACAGTTTCACTCTGTTAGTACTTCCCCACAATGCCTCACGCCATTAGCACTACCCGATGTTTATCATTCAATCAGGACTATCCCAGTGGGTCACTCCATAGGTGCTGCCACAAATTGTGTGAATCCATCAGTATTACCAAACCGTGTGTCACTGCATTAGTACTACACCACAGTTTGTCATCACAATAGTACTACCGCTCAGTGTGTCACTCCGTCGGTGAAACCACACAGTGTCTCACTGCATCAATACAACTCCATGGTGTTGAACTCCATCAGCACTGCCCAACATCATGTCACTCCAGTGCAACCCTAGAACGTGTCACTCCATCAATTCTCCCCGCACTATGTTCTTCCATCAGTACTCCCCAAAGTGTTTCACAACATCAGGACTATCTCAAATGTGTCATTCCATCCGCATTACCCCACAGTGTGCTAACCCATCGCAGCGACTCCATAGCGTGTAATTCCATCAATATGTCACCACAGTTTGTCATCGCAACAGTACTACCGCACAGCGTGTCAGTCCGTCAGTATTACTGTGTCACTCCAACAGAATGTGTTATTACATCAGTCCTACCCCACAGTGTGTCATTCCATCAATACACCTCCACAGCACGTCATTACATCAGTACTACTCCACAGTGTTACACTCCATCAGTACAACACTGGAGCGTGTCACTCCATCAGTACTACCCTACAATATGTTATTCCATCAGTATTACACTACAGTGATGCATTCCATCAGTACTGCCTTAAGCTTGTTATTCCATTTTGTACAACCACACGGACTCATTCAATTAGTATTACCCATCAGTGTAACTCTCCATCTGTACTGCCCCACCGTCAGTCCTTACCATTCCACAATGTGCAACCCGACAGTACCACCAAAGATTGGGTCAATAATTCAGTACTAGCCCACTGTGCGCCATTCTGTCCACACTACCCCCAGTGTGTCATTCAATCAGCACTACACCGAAGTATCTCACTCCGTCAGTACAACCGCGCAGTGTGTCAGTCCATCAGTAATATGCACCGTGTGTCACTCCATCAGTACTGCTCTACAGCGTGTCACTCCATCAGTTTTACCCCCACGGGATGTAGTTACACACTGAAGTAGTACTGACGGAGTGACAAACTGCGTGGTAGTACTGATGCAATGACCTCACAATTTGTCACTAAATCAGTGCTATTCCACTGTGTGTCACTCCGTCAGTACTACTCCGCAGTTCGTCATAACAACAGTACTACACATTGTGCCACTCCATGAGTATTACCGCAGTGTGTCACTACGTCAGGAGAGCCCCACGGTGTCCCCCAAGGCTCAGTCCTTGGCCCCCTCCTCTTCATCCTCTACCTGTTCCCCTTGGTCAATTAATCCGCCGTCATGGTCTCAACTTCCACTGCTTCGCCGATGATATCCAGCTCCTCATCTCCACCAAGTCAATCTCCCCCACCACACACTCTACACTGACAAACTGCATCACTGAAATAAAATCTTGGCTTCAATCAAATTTCCTCAAACTCAATTGCAACAAATCTGAAATCATCATCATTGGTCCAAAAACGCTCACCAAATCCACCCAAAACTTCATCCTCAACATTGATGGTCTCCCAGTATCCACCTCCCCTCACATCCGGAATCTTGGAATCATCTTTGATCAAACCCTCTCCTTCGACAAACACATCAAACACATCACAAAGGCAGCCTTCTTCCACCTCAAAAACATTGCCCGTCTCCGTCCATGCCTCTCCTCCACAGCTGCAGAAACCCTCATCCACGCCTTCATCACCTCCCGTCTGGACTACTGCAAAAGCCTCCTCTATGGCGCACCCTCAAAAATCATCAGTAAACTTCAATACATTCAAAACTCCGCTGCCCGTCTACTCACCCACACCCCGATCCGTGACCATATCACCCCCGTCCTTTACAAACTCCACTGGCTCCCCATCCACCAGAGAATCCAGTACAAAATCCTCCTCATGACCTACAAAGCCCTCCATAACCTGGCCCCATCCTACCTGACCGACCTCCTCCACAGGCACACTCCCACCTGCACCCTCCGCTCTGCGGCTGCCAATCTCCTATCCCCCCACATCCGGACCAATCTCAGATCCTGGGGGGACAGGGCTTTCTCAATCGCTGCTCCCACCCTATGGAACTCACTACCTCAAACCGTCAGAGACTCCTCCACACTCACCACATTCAAAACATCACTGAAGTCTCACCTATTCAGTGCTGCCTTCAACCACTGAAGGTCACCCCACCCTCTGTCTCCTTTCTCTGTTCGTTTACTTATTTATCTATATATTCACTTCCCTATGTTCTCTAAATCCCTGTAAAGCGTCTTTGAGTATATGAAAAGCGCTATATAAATGTAATCTTTATTATTATTATTATTATTATTATTATCATTCCATCAGAACAACTGCAAAGTGTGTCACTTCATCAGTACTACTGCAAATTGTGTCACTCCATCTGTACCAAACCACAGTATGTTCATCCACCCGTACTGCATCAACTGGGGTCACTCCATCAGTACTACAGCGCATTGTGTCACTCCATCAGTACTACCCCACATTGTGTCACTCCATCAGTACTACCCCACATTGTGTCACTCCATCAGTACTACTGCGCAGTGTGTCACTTCATCAATAAAACTTCAAACTGTTTCACTCCATCTGTACCAACCCAGTGTGATAATCCACCATTACTACCATGCATTTTGTCACTCCATCAGTTCCACTGCACAGTGCGTCACTCCATCAGTAATGCCCCACACCGTGTCACGTCGTCACTAAAACCCACAGTATGCCATTACATCATTACAAACACACATGTTCACACCCTCAAACACAGTCAAACACGCACACACACATACCCGCGCACGAAGACACACACAATCTCTCAAATGCAATCACAAACAATCAAATATACTCTCACACATTCTCACATACAATCACACGTACACATGCACTCACACTAACAGATATTCACACGCACTAGCACGAAGAGACACGCACTTATTCACACACATACACACGAACACATTCTCTGACAACACCATCATATACTCTCCCACACGCGCACACACACACACACACACACACTATCAAAGAATTACACGCTCATACACTCTGGCAAACTCACATCCCACATATTCACTCACATTCTCACAAACAGCCACACACACGCACAGACGCAAACACTGTCCTTCACAAACCCACATGCACTCTCCCACTCAGACACAGATACATTCAATCGCACTTGCATCCACACTTACTAATGCTCACACACTCGCACGCACACTCACGCACTCGCACAGACACACACACACACACACACACACACACACACACACACACACACACACACACACAAATATAGGCACTCTTACATACTCTACCCGCATGCACACGCGCACATTTTGGGATTGAGTGTATCCTTGGATGTTCGCGTCGAGCAGCGCAGCGCAGTGTGGCCGGGAGTGTTCCCGGTGAGCTGGGCCAAGCCCTTCAGTCGGCCCGTGTCGGCCCGGATCGCCCACCGCGGATGGCGATGAGAACCGCGCCTCGGGAGCGAGGTGGGAGACGCGAGGAACCGCAGAGAGCGAGGTGGACCGTCGGAGAGCGAGGAAGGCCGCCGAGAACGAAGGGGCGACCCGCGGTGCGGCGGCAGGCAGGAGATACAACTATCCGGCCAACGTTTGTAACTTTGTCGGCGTCAAAATGTGGCGACACTTGTGTACCGCCTCGGTGAGGTCTTCTACATGATGTTACCGGGTTGTCTGCAAAACTAAGCATTTCACTCTACCTGGGTCCGTGATAATAAGGTATCACTGAATCATTGAAATTGCTGCAACCGCATACACAAACACATACGCACACACACCGACTCATGTGCACAATCTCACACATTCACACTCGCATACACGTGCTAGCACACTCTTGCACGGACTCGCACACTCACACTGTCACACACAATCAATATCCAATGCGAGTCAGGCTACACCTCTGGAGAAATCTAGTTGAGTATGTCAGTTCAGTGCAGTTTATTGTCACGTGTACCGAGGTACCGTGAAAAGACTGTTGCGTGCTGCCCAGTCAGTGGAAACAAAATACTTCATTACAGTCGAGCCATTTACAGAGTATAGATACACGATAAGGGGATAACGTCCAGTGCGAGGTAAAGCCTGCAAAATCCGATCGAGGATAGTCCGAGGATCAACAGAGGTAGATAGTAGTTCAGCATTGCTTTCTGGTTGTGGTGGGATGATTCCGTTGCCTGATAACAGCTGGGAAGACGCTGTCCCTGAAACTGGAGGTGTGCATTTTCACACTTCTGTGCATTTTACCTGATGGGACAGAGGAAAAGCAGGAGTGGCAATGGTGCGACTCGTTCTTGATTATGCTGCTGGCCTTGCCGAGGAAGCGTGGTTTATAAATTGAGTCAATATATGGGAGGTTGCTTTGTGTGATGGTCTGGACAATTCGCAGCAATTTCTGGCGTTCTTGTATGGAGCTGTTCCCAAACCAAGCTGTGATGCATCTTGATAAAATACTTTCTATGGTGCATCTGTCGAAGTTGGTGAGAGTTGTAGAGGGCACGCTGAACTGGCTAAGCCTGCCAAGGACATGGATGGGTGAAGTTCGGTTCGAGACCCTTCTTCAGACTGATTGTGGTGGGAAGCTGGAGAAGGCTGGAACAGCAGGACAAAGCGAGTTGAATGATGAGTGGGTGAATACCGTTTTAATAGTTAGGTGGTTGAGACCAGAGGTTAAAAGATAAAAGTTGCGAGATAAGGATTGAGCAGGTTGGAATTATAAAGAGAGAGGAGGGAATATCGGTTGAAGATGCAGGTGGAGGGGATGAACAGGTTCGAGTCTGCGTGAAGCAAGAGAAAGAGCGAGGGAAGAGCGGGAAGTTGCACGTTAGTTACCTGCCATTTGCTAATGTTCATACCATTAGGTTGCAAGGTTCCCAAGCGGACTATGAAGCGGCGTTCTTTCTGTTTTAATGTAACCTCTCTGGCGCTGGTGGAGGCCCAGGACAGAAAGGTTAGTGTGCGAGGGGAGTTACAATGGCTTGCAACGGGGAGATACGGCAAGCCTTAGCACAACGAGGGTGAGTGTTCGACAAAACGGTCGCCGAGTCTCCATTTCACCACGCCGATGTAAAGGAGGCCATATCTGGAACACCAAATGCAGTAGATGAGATTAGAGGAGGTGCAGGTGAACATCTGTCTCACCTGGAAGGGCCGCTCGAGCGTGCGGGAAGAGGTATAGGGACAGCTGTTACATCCCATGGTGGCTAACCGTTTCAACTGCACTTGCCAAGAAAGGCTTTGGAAAGAGAAGTGATGGTAAGTGATGGAGAGGTGGGGAAATGGATAGAGAAATCGGTCGTACAAAGATAAAAGGGAGAGATAGAGGAGAAGACGAAAGAAGAGGTGGAGGGAGAGTGAACGGTCAAAGGGAGAGTGGGAGAATGAGGAGAGAGGGGAGTTCAGAGCGAGTGGGTTGGCAAAAGGGGGCGAGGGAAGCATTAGAGAGAGACAGGGAGAAGGAGGGAGAGATGCAGTAAGAGTGGGAGGGGAGGGGAGAGAGGTTGGCAGAGAGCGGGCGGCACAGAGAGGGAGAATAGAGAGTGTAGGGGAGAGAGTAACAGTTCAGAGAGAGAATGGCAGTAAAGATGGAGAGAGAGAGAACGAGAGGAGGGAGAGATGATGCATCATTCGCCGTTTGTTCTACTTTTAAGACAATTCTGAGGCGGCAATGGTTCTGTTCACTGAGTGTCGTGAGTCTTTGGGTCGTTCCTCCTCAGAGGTGACGAAGGTAGAGAATGTTGTTGTCCCAAGGCAAAGCCAGATCCATTCCAGGCAAGCAAGGACTAAATGCTTACTAGGGGTTTCCGGGAGTGTGGGGTTGAAGTCACAATCAGTTAAGCCGCGATCACATTGAGTGTTAAAACAGAGTGGATGGGCCATTTTAATCTGATGTGATCTGTTGAACAAATTCATCACGCTGTGGACAAAGGCTGTCCAGTCCACCTTCAAACTGGGCACCAGAAGCCTTGCGACGGTCCCTTGAATTTGGGATTGCCTTGCTGAGTGAAGAAAATCAGATAAACAACATGAGGCGGAGAGTTGGACCAGATGGAGTTTGAAACAATATTCCCTTTGCTGTAACAATGCCGCTCCCAATTTCCATCCCTCAGTATCGCCAACATTCCCAGTCTTCTGAATTTCTCAAACAATTCCCTGAATAAATCACGACCTGTCTCAGCAGGGATTTCTCTTGGCTGATATCATCTGTTTGCGAATCATTTGAAAAGCTCTATTTTTTTAAAACTCTGTTGAAACTTCACTGTCCCGGTGGAGACGGAAAATGGTATAAAATCTCCGGGAATGTTCTGCCCCAGAATTTCATTCCGAGCGATTACCGGTAGCTCACGGGGACACGTCGCTTGGCAGAGCAAATGGGGGAAAAGCTTTTGCAATATGACAACGTGGAGAAAATCTTGTCCGTGATCATTGCTGCCGTTGGAGTCCCTGGTAAGTGAGCAGAACAATTCAAGTTTTATAACTCCGTCTGTTAACCGGTGTTGACCTGATTCTGATCGTGTTACATGATTCACAAATGATGATCGTTGTACAAGAATATGTGAAGTATATCAATCCTCTCAGTGAATTAACGCGGTGATTTTTCTCATTTTCAGACAGCCGAAACTAACCCTCTTTTTCTCCCACTGCCGGGACCCACTAGAATGTTGTTCTTGCCTTCAGTGAGACCTTGCCCAGAGTTGTCCCAGTGCTCGGGACAGGCAGCTCTCCGGGACGGTGTGACAGGGAGGGGTTTACATTGTGAAGTTCACTGTTTCTGAGTTATTGATCAGAGTGAACACCCGCTCGTGTGGACATGTCTCACTGTGGAGTCTGTTACAGTCGGATTCAACCCGCCTGTTGGTCAATAATTGGACCGATCTCCTGAACCGGTGGCCGCGGATCTACCGGCGTGTGTTGTTACCGAACTGTGGAATTAATCCACTAACGGAGCCACTCTGCTGCCGGATCCTAAGTTGTCCCTGCGTTCCCTCTGGAACCCTTCTCGTCCCCATCAGATGCCGAGTTCCCAGAGCCCTGGTTAAACGCGGCCGGTCACGGTTAAGTCTGTGAAACCGGCCCCATCAGAGACTGTGAGCGGGGTTAACTGTAGACAGGACCATTCCGCCTATTGTAGCGGGCGGCTGCTCGTTCCCTCCCCGCCCTTTACCCCGCCCGTCGCCTTATCTCCTCTCCCCTGAAGCAGGCAGGTCGGGCACAGTCGGAGCCGGGTCTGACATTGTTAAACCTGCAGCCGCGCACCGACTCCAACACTCCTGATCTCCAGCTGAAAGTGGAGCCGGTGTTCAGCCCCGGAGATCGTGTTCAGTGATGCCCAGTGTCCGCTCCCCTTCTCTATCCGCAGTGAATTTAGTGGCGATTGTGATCCTGTCCCGGGGAAAGTGCGGCCTCTCCACCTGCACCACTCGCTACCTGGTGGCCATGGCAGCGGCCGATCTACTCACCCTGATCACCGCGGTCATTTTGTATAATATCCGATACCATTACTTTTATTGGAGTTTCCTATCCATCACCCCTGTGTGCAGTGTTAACGCTGTACTGAGGTATTCAGCTACAGACCGTTCTGTCTGGTTCACCGTCACTTTCACCTTTGATCGCTTTGTCGCCATTTGTTGCCAGAAGCTGAAAACTAAATATTGCACCGGGAAAACAGCGGCTGCGGTTCTCGCAGCAGCCGGCGTTCTGCAGTGTCTGAAAAACGTTCCCCGCTACTTCACACGGGAACCCCGGATAATCATCGACAATGTCCCGTGGGGCTGTGGCACGGTGGACAGTTATTACACTGACCCCGGGTGGGTGGCATTTGACTGGATCGACACGGTTTTAACTCCGCTCCTCCCTTTCGCTGTGATCCTGCTGCTCAACGCTCTGACAGTCCGGCACATTTTAGTGGCCAGTCGGGTCCGTCAGGGGCTGAGGGGTGAGAGCAAGGGGGAGAAGCGCAGTGACCCGGAGATGGAGAGCAGGAGGAGGTCTGTGGTTTTACTCTTCACCATCTCCGGCAGCTTCATCCTCCTGTGGCTGACGCTGGTTGTAAACTTCGTCCATTATCAGATCACAGGGACTGGAGAGCGCGGTGAAATATCCGCTCACCTCAGCGCTGCGGCTCATTAATAAACCCGCGCCCTGAGCGCATCCCAGAGGGCGGCCGCAGTCTCTCCGCTCCGGGCTCCGGCTCCTCACATTCACCGCCGCATCTTCCAGCTGTCAGTCCCGGGCGGATGATCCCATCGCCGGCCCCGCTCCGGGACCCCCAACCCCTCACATTCACCCAATCTCCCCCTTGCTCAAAGATGCAGATTGAGCAGGAAAAATAACACCATTGCCTGTCAGATATCTTGATCATTTTTAATGACAGTCCCTGATCATTGAAGTGTTTATTTCAGTTTCTACCCCCTCACCCTCCCCCCTCCCCCTCCACACTGGGGACCGGTCAGGGGTAG
>NW_027601370.1:44180-54404 GCF_053455715.1 Rhinoraja longicauda
CACCACTACTAACCACTCCCCATTGTCTTTGGTATAATTGTAACTTCCCCACCTCCAGCTCGCTCTCTAGTGCCAGTGATGACCACGGACAGCTAGGGCATAATGTATGTGCAGTGTTATGAATAAACTTATATATAGTAAAAGACTCTGCCTACGAGTGGCATCCTTTTACATGGTGTCAGATCGGTAGACTTGCGCCTCCTGTTTATCGGTTTTTTATTTTATTATTTGTTTCTCCCAATTGTGTCCCCTCCTTCCACTTTGCCATGTCTTCCTCGTGTCGTCGTCCGGACACGCTCGTTTTCGATGAGGACATCGTGCACCGCTGGACTGTCTTCCAGCGGGACTACGAACACTATATAGCCATTGCCCATCCTGATGCGACTGCTGCGATAAAAGCCCACCTGCTCCTCAACCTGGCTGGTCCGGAGGCAATGGAACGCTATGCGTCGTTCCAATTCGTCCCTCCAGAGGACCGCTACGACCCGGTATGTCTCATTGCTAAGTTCACTGCCCTGTGCGACATACCCACCAACAATATCATCGAACGTTTTAAATTTTTCTCGCGGCGTCAGACTCCAGGGGAGCACGTTGACGCCTTTATTGCGTCTTTAAGACATATGGCTCGGCGGTGCCGCCTTCAAACGATTACACCCGACGAGATGATCAGGGACGTCCTGGTCAACGGTCTCCTGAACTCTAGGCTGCGGGATGAGCTCCTAATGAAGCCTGACCTGTCGCTTACGGACGCCATACATGCCGCACGAATGGCCTCTGCTGTTGGCTCAGTATCCCGGCAGGCCCCCCAGGACATAAATTTCACCAGCCGCCGGCGATTGAATGACCCACAGCCCAGGGTCGCCCCCTCCGCGCCCACTATGGCCACCCCTCGCAGATGCCCAAACTGCAACTTCTCGTCACACAGGTATAACATTTGCCCAGCGCAGGGCAAAACTTGTAATTCATGTGGGAAGCAGAACCATTTTTCTGCAGCCTGTCGTTCTCGTGGGAGACCTGTCCCTGCTCCTAGAGGGAGTCTAAACAACCTTGCAAGCGATAACGCAACCGGTTCCCGGTACCAACATGAGGTCCTCGATGGCTCAGATACGACTTCCTCCCATGGAGACTCTCTGGTGTTTTCGCTCTTGGGAGCACCTGCATTGATAACGGATCCATCCGTGCAAGTTACAGTCAATGGACACTCCTTCCCTGCCAAGGTCGACACTGGGGCGTTTGCCAATGTTATGTCTGTGGGCCTCTTCGAGCAGATAAATTCGGGGGAGAGGGTTACTCCTGACAACTCCCGCCTCCATGCCTATGGGGGAGGCGTTCTGATTGCCGTGGGAAAGGCAACGGTTGTCTGTACTGTTCTGGATACCTCTCGGCCCCTCACGTTCCTCCTGCTAGCATCTGAAAACGTCACCCTGCTGGGCGCCCGTGCATGCCAGGACTTTGGTTTGGTCTCATTTCACCGCGACATCCACCTGGTGCAGGCCCCCATGGACCCCCTGGTCGAGTACCCTGACCGATTTGATGACGTCCTGGGGAAGCTGCCCTGTGCCTACAAGATCGTTGTGGACCCGGGGGTCGACCCAGTGGTCAGACCGGCCCACCGTGTGTCTTTTGCCATGAAGGGCCGCGTGGAGTCCACACTACGTGGCATGGTGGACTTGGGCATCCTCAAGGAGGTGAGTGCCCCCACCCAGTGGGTCTCCACCATGGTGGTCGCTGCCAAGAAGGACGCGAGCGAGATCAGGATCTGTATCAACCCCAAGGACCTGAACCTGGCTATTAAACGCCCGCACTACCCCATGCGGACGGTGGAGGACGTCGCGGCACAGGTCGGTCCAGCCACAGTTTTCTCGGTCCTGGATGCCAAGAGCTCCTTTTGGCAGATCCCGCTGGACGCACGTTCCTCCTTCCTGACCACCTTCAGCACACCGTTCGGCAGGTTCCGTTTCCTCCGCATGCCTTTTGGTATCAACTCGGCAAGCGAGGTTTTTCAGCGTACGATGGAGCAGCTGTTTGCTGGGTTGCCGTGCGCCATCATCATGGATGACATCCTGGTGTACGGGAGGGACATTGCTGAGCATGACCGACACCTCCGCCAGGTCCTGGACAAGGCTCGTGAGATAAACCTCAAGCTTAATCGAAGGAAGTGTCGGTTCCGCGTTGCGGAAGTCACCTACGTAGGCCACGTTTTCACGGCGGGGGGCCTGAAGCCAGACCCCGAGAAGACGGCGGCGATCACCGAAATGCCCGCTCCCACTGACGTGCCCGGCCTGCAGCGCTTCCTGGGCATGGTCAACTACCTGGGTAAGTTCATACCCGACCTCAGCGAACTAAGTGCCCCCCTGAGAGAGCTGACCAAGAAGGACAATGCCTGGGTCTGGCTCCCTCACCACCAATCGGCCTTCGTAGCCCTGAGGTCCAGACTCGCGCGGACCCCGACTTTGCGGTTTTTCGACTTAAACAGGCCAATTGTCCTCACCTGCGATGCATCTCGGTTCGGCCTGGGTGCTGCCTGCCTGCAGCTCTACGACGACCGACAGCTGCCCGTCTCCTATGCCTCTCGAACAATGACCCCTGCTGAACAGCGCTACGCGCAGATTGAGAAGGAGCTCCTTGCCGTGGTGTTCGCTTGCTCCAAGTTCAGAGACTACGTTCTGGGAAAAACTTTCACCATCGAAACTGACCACCAGCCGCTGGTCTCGATTTTAAACAAGCCCATCCACGCAGCATCGTCCCGCCTGCAGCGAATGATGCTGCAGCTGCAGCGTTTTCAATTCGAAATCGTGTACCGCAAAGGCAAGGAGATGTTCGTGGCAGACACTCTGTCCCGCGCCCCACTACCTTCCATTTCCCGCCATCCGTACGAATCGGCGGACCTGATGGTGTTGAACGTCAACATTGTTCCATCTTGGCAGCTGCAGTCCCTGGTCACACACACTGCCGCGGATCCGGACCTCCAACAGCTTGCGGGCGTCATCCGCCGTGGCTGGCCTGAACGACGGTCTTCCCTGCCGGCTGGTGCCGTGCCCTACTTCCTGGTTCGGGATGAACTGGTGCTGCACGCGGGCGTGGTGGTGAAGGGTCACAAGGTTGTGGTGCCGGCTGCGCTGCGCGATCACTACTTCCACACCGCCCACAACGGACACCCAGGGGTGGAGGCCACGTTATCCCAGGCCCAAGCACAGTTTTACTGGCCTGGCATGGTCAAGGAGATCCGGGACAGGGTCTCCGCCTGCGCTGCCTGCAACAGCCTATTACCTCATCAGCAGCGCCAGCCTCTCCTGCAGCAGCCGGCTCCCGAGTTGCCGTGGACGGCTGTTGCCGCCGATATTTTCGAGTGGCGTGGCAAACACTACCTGGTCCTGGTGGACTCCTACTCAAGCTGGTTCGAGGTGGACCTGCTGCCGTCCCTCACGTCTGCTGCCGTCATCGGGAAGCTTCGCCGCCACTTCTCGACCTTTGGTTCCCCGGCATCTCTCCAGTCCGACAACGGCAGCCAGTTTACCAGCGCGGAGTTTGCTGTTTTTGCAAATCGCTGGAACTTCCGCCACATCACCAGCAGCCCCGAGTACCCGCAAAGCAATGGACTTGCAGAGCGCGCTGTCCGCAGCGCTAAGGAGCTGATGGAACGTTGCCGGCTTGACAGTTCGGACTTGTACCTTGCCCTCCTCAACCTCCGCAACATCTCCCGGGACCCCGCGCTCGGTTCCCCTGCGCAGCGCCTCCTGTCCCGCACCACTAGACCCCCCATCCCCGTCTCCCAGCAATCCCTGAAACCCACGGCTCGGAGCCCTGCCGCTGTCAGGGAGCGCATCACTGAGAAGCAGCTCATTCGGAAGCGCTCCTTTGACAAATCGTCCCGTCCCCTTCCACCTTTGTTCGCTGGTCAGGTTGTCCGGATGGAGTCGTCCTCCGGCCACCACCGGCTGGCCGTGGTCGTCGGCAATGCTGACTCTCCACGGTCGTACCTGGTCAACTACGAGGGCACCGTGTACCGTCGTACCCGCCAGCACCTGATGCTGGTAAACGAACCTGCACCGCCCCCCGCGATCCCGTATTCGCCTCCCGTCCACTACAAGGTGCCTGATGTGCCTCCTGCTCCGGTACATCCGCAGTCGCCCCAGCTACCTACCCCTCCCTCGCCTGTGCGTGCATCGCTTCCCAGTCCTCCTCCTTCCCCTGGTTCCCCGGCCTCTGTACCCGCACCCGTTCATGCTGCTCCTTCGACCGGCGGGGATGGTGGGTTGCGCACCCGCTCTGGGAGAGTGGTCAGGCCGCCTGTCCGGTACGGTGTGTACGAGTAGTCTGCTTGTAGTTTGAGCCTAGCGCATGAGCCGTGGTCACTTTGTTTCCAAGAGGAAGGATGTAGATCAGTGCATGTTCCTTTAACATAGTGACCTCACCACTACTAACCACTCCCCATTGTCTTTGGTATAATTGTAACTTCCCCACCTCCAGCTCGCTCTCTAGTGCCAGTGATGACCACGGACAGCTAGGGCATAATGTATGTGCAGTGTTATGAATAAACTTATATATAGTAAAAGACTCTGCCTACGAGTGGCATCCTTTTACAGAGAGTGAAGCACCTGTTGGACACCTGTGAGGGAGATGAACAATGTGCCTCCGTTGTTGGTGACACCACCACCCAATACAGTATCGCCACTGTTGTGCAGTCAGTGATGTGTCTGCTATGTGGCTACAACTGGGGAGGCCGATGACAGAGCACATGAGAGATAACAGAACTGCTGATTCCAGTCATGGGAACAACAGGGAAACAGGCCCTTCGGCCCGACTCATCCATGCAGACCGAGATGTATATCTTCGGTTATCTCATTCACCTGTGTTTGTCCCATATCCCTCCATTCCTATCCGAAACAAACGGCTGTCCAAATGCTGTTTATTTGCTGTGATGGTGTCTGTCCCCACTGCCTCAAATGAATAGACTGCTCCAGGTTTGACCTCAGAATTCCCTTCAATCTCTCCCCTTTCGATTAAACTTACGTTCTCTAGGTTTAGATTCCCACAGCCTGCGAAATAACTGTGATCATCTACTCAATCCTGCTGTAGTTTACATAATTTTACAAGCCTCAGTGAATTCGTCCCGCTGCATCCTTGCTCCAATGAGATAACTCCCACCTGGTCAAGTCTGTCCTCAAACTAACGCTGTCCATTCCAGATAACATCCTGGTGAATCTGTTCAGCACTGCCTCTGGCAATGGGACATTATTTGTATAATATGTTGACCAGAACTACACAAAAGGGCCTCGCAGATATTTGAAGTATGACTGAGGAGAGCGCTGCACTTGGAGGAGCAGTTAAGTCTTGATTATTCATTATTTGGATGTTCACCTGTAGTGCAAATGTATTCACAATCAGACGCACATGGGAAGTGAAACCATCAGTGAGTTCAGAAGTGTCAGTACCGATGACCTGGAACCGAGGCAGAAAGGTGAATGAACTGTAGAGCAGAGCGATCTAGGACAACAGGTACATCGTGTATTGAATGTAGCGTCACGGGTTGATAGTGTGGTCAAAAAGACTTTTGTAACATTGGCCGTCTTCGGTCATAGCATTGTGTATAGATATACGGAGGTTATGTTGCCGTTGTGTAAGACGTTGGTGAGGCCGCATTTGGAATATTGTGTTCTGTTGTGGGCACCATGATACAGGAAAGATGGTGTCAATCTGGAAAGGTGATAGAGGAGATTTACGAGGATGTTACCAGGAACAGTGGGCCTGATCTGGAGGGACAGGTTCAGCAGGCTGGTACTATATCCCTTGGTGCATATAGGCTAGTACTATATCCCTTGGTGCATATAGGCTAGTACTATATCCCTTGGTGCATATAGGCTAGTACTATATCCCTTGGTGCATATAGGCTAGTACGATATCCCTTGGTGCATATAGGCTAGTACTATATCCCTTGGTGCATATAGGCTAGTACTATATCCCTTGGTTCATATAGGCTAGTACTATATCCCTTGGTGCATATAGGCTAGTACTATATCCCTTGGTGCATATAGGCTAGTACTATATCCCTTGCTGCAGGAGGATGAGGGATGATCTTCTACAGCTGGACAATATAATGAGAGGAATAGATCTGGTAGATGCACAGAGAAGGGGAATCAAGAAACTGGAGGGCTAGGTTTAAGATGAGGGGGGGGGGATTTAATCGGAACCTGAGGGGTATTTTTCACACAAAGGGTGGGGGGGGGGTGTGGAACGAACTGCCAGAGGAGGTAGTTCAGCCCTGTACTCATAGAGTCATAGAGTGATATGGGGTGGAATCAGGCACTTCGGCCCAACGTGCCCACACCAGCCAACAGGCCCCATCTACATTAGTTCCACATGTCTGCATTTGGTCCATATCCCACCAAACCTGTCCTATTCATGTACCCAACCTGTCTAACTGTTTCACAAATATTGGGATAGCCCCTGCCTCAAATACCTCCTCTGGCAGTTTGTTCCATACATCCACCACCCATTGTGTGAAAAGGTTACCCCTCAGATTCCTATTCGATCATTTTCCATTCAACTTAAACGTATGTCCTCTGGACCTCGATTCTCCTACTCAGGGCAGGAGAAGCTGAGCATCTACCCGATCTATTCCTTTCATGATCTAAAACACGTCTATGAGATCACCCCTCATCCTCCTGCGCTCCAAGAAGACCAAGCCCAGCCAATTGATTATGTCTTCAAACTAACGCTGTCCATTCCAGATAACATCCTGGTGAATCTGTTCCGCGCTGTCTCTGGCAACAGGACATCATATCTATAATATGGTGACCAGAACTACACAAAAAGGCCTTGCAGATATTTTAAGTACAACTGAGGTGAGCACTGGAACTTGCAAGAGCAGTTAAGTCTTGATTTTTCTGTATTTCGGTGATCATTCGTAGTGTAAGTGTGTTCAGAATCAGACGCAGATGGGAAGTGAAACCATCAGTGAGTTCAGAGGTGTCCGTACCAATCAGGACGGGGCAAATGTTGTCAAAGGTGGTGAAAATATATTTGAGCAGCATGCGATGGAACTGGGTAGCTGGTTGTTACAGTATGTGAGATGTCCTTGGAATGGATGATACAAAGGACCTGTACGCTGTGTGCACGTATGTCTGGTACATGACTGTACTGTGGTCATGATGGTCGGATAAGCAGTGACATTATCAGTGGTCATGATGGCTTAGGCACTTAGCTAGTGTCAGATGGCTGGTCAGACATATGCAGTTCTGGTACAGTGACATTATCTGTGGTCAGTGATGGTCTGGATAGCAGTGACATTATCAGTGGTCAGTGATGGTCTGATAACAGGACATTATCAGTGTGGTCAGTGTTGGTCTGGATAAGCAGTGACATTATCAGTGTGGTCAGTGATGGGTCTGGATAAAGTGACTTATCAGTGTTGTGACTGTAAGTCGTTGGTCAGTGATGGGTCTGGATAAGCAGTGACTTATCAGTGTGGTCAGTGATGGGTCTGGATAATCAGTGACATTATCAGTGTGGTCAGTGATGGGTCTGGATAAGCAGTGACATTATCAGTGTGGTCTGTGATGGGTCTGGATAAGCAGTGACATTATCAGTGTGGTCAGTGATAGGTCTGGTTAAGCAGTGACTATTTATCAGTAAGTTTATCTAATCTCCAATGATGCTCTCACTGCACTTCCTTCTATCCCGTGGGCCGTGGCTGACATATTGATTGTTAGTTTGGTCATTTTAATAGGCATGTTATAATGAGTAAATAACTTTCTCCGCATGACTAGTGATAGAGTAACACATATTGCGTCTCCCCCAACACTCCTCACTCTCTCTGCCTCTCTCCTTCCCCCTCCGCCATTCACTCTCCCCACATACTAATCCCCCCTCTTGCTCACCAATTTTCCGACCCTCTGACTTCCCACCTCCTCCCCTCTCTCCACACTCCTCCCCACTATCTCCCCACACTCCTCTCTGTCCTGCCACACTCCTCTAATCTCTCTCCCCACACTGCTCCCCCTCTCTCTCCGCACTTCCTCTCTCCCCACTCTCCTCTCACTCTCCATCCCCACACTCCGTCTTTCTCCCCACACACTCACTACTCCTCCCCCTCTGTCTCCCCACACTCCTCCCCCTCTCTCTCTCCCCACATTCCTCCCCATCTCTCTCCCCACGCACAACCCCCTCTCTGCCCACACTCCTCCCCCTCTCTCTCCCCACACCCCCTCTATCTCTCCCACTACTCCACCACCCTCCCGTCACTCCTATCCCTCTCTCTCCCCTCCTCTCTGTCCCCATCCCTCCACTCTTTCCATACCATCCTTCCTCCCTCTCTCTCACACTCCTCCCTCCCCGTCCCCTAAAACAACCTATTTCCCCACACTCCTCCCCGTCATTTAACCCACACTCCCCCTCTCTCCCACCACACTCCCCCTCGCTCTCCACATTCATCCTACCTTCTCTCTCTTCCCACAGTATTCAATTCCTCTCCCCACATCCCCTCTCTTCCCATCCTCCATTCCCACACTCCTCCTCCTTTCACTCCACTCCTCCCCTTTCTCTCCCCACACACCTTCCTCTCTCCCCACTCACCTCCCTTACTCTCCACACTCCTTCCCTCTTCCTCTCCACAATCCTCACTCTCTCTCTCTCTCTCTCTGGATAAGCAGTGACATTATCAGTGTGGTCAGTGATGAGTCTGGATAAGCAGTGACATTATCAGTGTGGTCAGTGATGGGTGTGGATAAGCAGTGACATTATCAGTGTGGTCAGTGATGGGTGTGGATAAGCAGTGACATGATCACATTAAATCTGACCCCGATGTTTTACATTTGATAAGATGTAAAATAAAGGATCCTTTCTTTTTTTCAATCAGATTTTATTGATTTTTCACAGAGATATATACAAAACAGTACATCATCGACATAAATAAAATAAAATAAGAAAAATATCAAAAATGAATAAATAAATAAAGATGATAGATAAATAAATAAATGCATATGCATAAGGCAGTGTGGTACACTTACTAAATAAAATATTAAAAAGTAACGATTGTTATCTAGAGGTATTTCAATATTCGCACAAACATACCATCTAGTTCTATATAACACAATCTTCCAATATCTAGCTCGGCATTTATCTAGTTGGTGTCATGGCTCAAATAAACGATCCATTTTTCCCAGATCCTCTCAAAGAATCCCTTCTTTTTAATTCAAATGTTCGATTCTAAAGGGTCAACTCAAGTTCAATATCCATAATTAATCTAAACTTTAATGAGAACTAACACCATTTTGCTGCTCGATCCACGCTGGTAAACACGGCAGCTGAAGATGCATTAACTTGTTATTTTCTTCTTAATTAACACAGGTTAGAAATGGTAATGAACTCTCTCCGGCATACATTTGAAAGAATAATACACAACGCTGAAAATTAAAACGTATCTTCAGATCTGAGAAAGGGGGAGTTGAGTAACTGTGCTCTTGCCTTCGCCCAGTGGGAATATTAATTCCAGGCGGTGAACACTACCTGTGGGTCTATTCAATCTGCAGTTTATTTTGTAGTGAACTACTTCAGACCAGTCGACAGGTAGATGTGAATTCAAACCCTCAGGCCAGACAACAAGGTCGTTCTGAGAGTAAATGACCAACTCATCCGTCTGGGCTGTCTACACAGCGGTACAGAGAAAGCTGCCACACACGCAGACTTTATTTGTGTGCTTATTTATCAAGTAGTTCAAGCGAGAAAATCTCCCGTCGTGCAGTGCAAACCTGGCACTCGTAGACACTGAAATAAACACTTCATTGATCAAGGACTATTATAAAAATGACCAATGTATATGACAGGCAATTATGTTATATTTTTTGCATCTTTGAGCAATGTGGACACCTGCTGATGTTTAATTCCTCTGATTTCAAGGCTAAAGTTTAGCGGTAACCTAATATCCAAGAACATAAATGTGTATAGTAAAAGCTTATTTAGGTATGTCAAGAGTTTAAAAAATGGTAAGATAAATGTGGGTCCCTTGAAGACAGAAGCAGGCGAATTTATGAAGGAAACAAGGAAATGGCAGACGAGCTGACCAGGTACATTGGATCTGTCTTAATAAGGAAGACACAATCAATCTCCCAGATGTACTAGTGGACGGAGGTCTTAGGGTGACGGACGAACTGAAGGAAATTCACATTAGGCAGGAAATGGTGTTGGGTAGACTGACGGGATTGAAGGCTGATAAATCCCCAGGGC
>NW_027601370.1:54904-64403 GCF_053455715.1 Rhinoraja longicauda
TTTCGTATCATCCGCAAACTTTGCCACAAAGCCTTCAATCCCCTTGTCCAATTCATTAATATAAAACGTAAAGTATCGCGGACCCAGCACTCACCCTTGCGGATCTCCACTATTCACTGCTAGCCAACTAGAAAAACGCCCCTTTATTGCCACTCTTTCTCTTCTGCCATCTAGCCAGCCTGCTATCCATGCTAGTATCTGCCCTTTGATACCGTGCGCTCTCATCTTCCTAAGCAGCCAACGTGTGACACCTTCTCAAAGGCTTTCTGAAAATCAAAGTAAACAACATCTACTGACTCTCCTTTGGCTGTCTTGCTATTTACTTCTTCAAATAATTCCAGCAAATTTATCAAGCACGACCTTCCCTTCACAAAGCCGTGCAAACTTTCGCCTATTTCATCGTGAACTTACAAGTACTCTGTCACTTCATCCTGTATAATGGGCCGTAAAATCTTACCAACCACCCCACTGGTGGTGGACGCAGATACAATAGTGACATTTAAGACAAGTTCAGATTTTCAGGCAATGAAGAGATATGCATTATGAATAGGCAGGTAAGGTTGGTCGTATCATGTTCGGCACAGCCATTGTGGGCCGAAAATCGTGTACTTTGTGTAGGAAAGAACTGCAGATGCTGGTTTAAATCGAAGGTAGACACAACATTTTGGAGTAACTCAGCGGGGCATGCAGCATGTCTGGAGAGAAGGAATGGGTGACGTTTCGGGTCGAGACCCTTCTTTAGACTGATGTCGGAGAGGTCGGCGGGAAAGAGATAGAATTTTGTTGGAGACAGTGAGACTGGTGGGAGAACTGGGAAGGAAGAGGGGTGGAGAGAGAGGGAAAACTAGGGCTAACTGGTTAGATAAGTCAATGTTCATATCGCTGGTATGTTTGCTGCCCAAGCGAAGTATGAGGTGCTGTTCCTCCAATTAGCGCTGGGCCTCACTCTGACAATGGCGGATGCCCAGGACAGAAAGTTCGATTGGGAATGGGGGAGCGGGGGTGAGTTAAAGTGCTGAGCAACCGGGAGATCAGGTACGACTGTGTGGAGCTGTTCAGCGAAACGATCATCGAGCTTGCGCTTGGTATCGCCGATATCACTCCAGCAGTAATATCCCACTGTATACCGTTACACCAGTACTACCCCACAGTGCGTTACTCCATCAGTACTATCCAACAGTATACCGTTATACCAGTACTACCCTACAGTGCGTCACTCCATCAGTACTATCCCACAGTATACCGTTACACCAGTACTACCCCACAGTGCGTCACTCCATCAGTACTATCCCACAGTATACCGTTACACCAGTACTAACCCACCGTGCGTCACTCCATCAGTACTATCCTACAGTATACCATTGCACCAGTACTACCCTACAGTGCATCACTCCATCAGTGTACCGCACAGTGTCACTCCATCAATTCCATCCCACATTATGTCACAACAACAGTACTACCGCACAATATGTCACCCCATCAGAACTACCACAGAATGTATCATTACTTCAACACTACCCTACGTTAGGTTACTCCATCAATACTACTTCACAGTCTGTCACTCCATCAGTACTACATGTGACTCCATTAGTCGTACCCAAGAGCGTGTCACTCTCATCAGTACAACCCCACAGTATGTCATTCGATCATTTCTTCCCGACGGTGTTTCACTGTGTCAGTACCACCTTAAGTATGTAATTTCATCAGTTCTACCCACAGTTTTTCACCCCTTCAATAATACCATCGAATGTGTCACTGTATCAGTACTACCCCAAAGTATACCAGTCCTTCACTACTACCCCACAGGATGCTAATCCATAAGTATTATCGCACAGCGTGTCACTCCATCAGTATTACCAAATCGTCGGCTACTTCATCATTACTGCATCACAACGTGTCATTCATTCGGTACTCTCCCATAGAATGCCATTGCATGTACTAGCAAATGGATAGTCATTCCATCAGTACTATCCCACAGTGCATCATCCGATCAGTTCTCCCCCTCAATGTGTCACTCCATCAGAACTACACTATAATGTGTCATTACATCAGTCCTGCCCGATTTAGTTTCACACCATTAATACTATCCGACAGTGTGCCACGACATCAGTACGATCATATCGTTTGTTCCTCCATCAGTACTACCGCACATTGTGTCACTGTATCAGTAATACACCAAAATGTTCCACTCCATCAGTTCCTGCCCACAGTTTGTCACTTCACTAGTACTACCCAAAAGTGTATTGCTCCATCTGTACTGCCCACATTGTGTCACTCCATCAATACTACCCCACTGGACATCACTCCATCAATACAAGCATAGTGTGTTAGACGATCATTACTAGAGCACACTATGTCACTCCATCAGTACAACCCCGGAGCGTGTCACTTCATTGGTACTACCGCACGATATACCATTGCATCAATACACACCCACAGTGTTTTTCAACATCAGTAGCACCTTGTGTATTATTCCATTAGTACTACCACACAGGGTGTCACTCTATCAGTACTATCCAACGGTGTGTCACTCCATCAGTACTACACAATGAGTCCATCCATCAGTACTACCCCACAGTGCTTCAATCCACCAGTATTACTCTGGTATATGTCTATCCAACAGTGCTACACCGCAGGGTGTCACTCAATCAGTACTATTCCACAATATGCTATTGCGTCAGTACAGCCACATAGTGCGCCATTCCATCAGTACTACCTCAAAGTGTGTCACTCTAACAGCACTACCCACAGTGTGCCACTGCATCAGTCATAAAATATAGTTTGTTACTCCATCTGTACTACCCTGCACTGTGCCACTCCATCAGTGCCTCCCCATAGAGCATCGCACCATCAGGAATATCACTGGGGTTATCGTCGCATCAGTACTACGCCACCGTGTGTCACTCCATCACTACATACCATTGATTATCACTCCATCAGTATACCACGCAGCGTGTCACTCCATCAGTACTACCCCACAGTGTCAACCCATCAGTACTTTCTCTCAGTGTCACTCCATTAGTATTCCCCACAGTGTGTCACTCCATCTGTCCTACCTCACTTTGTCACTCCAACAGTAATTCCCCACAGTTTCACTCTATTAGTATTTCTGCACAATGTCTCACTCCATTAGTACTACCCGATGTTTATCATTCAATCAGGACTATCCCAGTGTGTCACCCCATAAGTGCTGCCACAAATTGTGTCACTCCATCAGTATTGCCGCTCAGTTTGTCACTGCATTAGTACTACAGCACAGTTTGTCATCACAATAGTACTACCGCTCAGTGTGTCACTCCGTCGGTGAAACCACACAGTGTCTCACTGCATCAATACAACTCCATGGTGTTACACTACATCGGTACTGCCCCACATCATGTCACTCCAGTGCAAACCTAGAACGTGTCACTCCATCAATGCTCCCCGCAATATGTTCTTCCATGAGTACTCCCCAAAGTGTTTCACACCATCAGGACTACCTCAAATGTGTCATTCCATCCGCAATATACCACAGTGTGCTAACCCATCGCTGCGACTCCATAGTCTGTAATTCCATCACTATTTCACCAGTTTATCATCGCAACAGTACTACCGCACAACGTGATAATCCATCGGTATTACTGTGTCACTCCAACAGAATGTGTTATTACACCAGTCCTACCCCACAGTGTGTCATTCCATCAACACATCTCCACAGTACGTCATTACATCAGTACTACTCCACAGTGTTACACTCCATCAGTACAACACTGGAGCGTGTCACTCCATCAGTACAACCGCGCAGTGTGTCATTCCATCAGTACTACTCCACAGCGTGTCACTCCATCAGATTTACCCCAAGGGGTGGGGTGATGGAGTGACAAACTGCGTGGTAGTACTGATGCAATGACATGAGTACTGCCACACAGTTTGTCACTCCGTCATTAATACTTCAGTGTGGAACTATATCAGTGCGACCCCAGGGTGCCAGTCCATCAATTCTACGCCACAGTGTGCCAGTTCCTCAGTACTCCCTCACAATATATCACTCCATTAGTCTACCCCACAGTGTTTCATCCATCAATTCTTCCCCACAATATGTCATTACAACAGAACTACCTCACAAATTGTCACTAAATCAGTATTATTCCACTGTGTGTCACTTCGTCAGTACTACTCCACAGTTTGTCATAACAACAGTACTACTCATTGTGTCACTCCACCAGTATTACCCGCAGTGTGTTACTACATCAGTAGAGGCCCACGGTGTATCACTCCATCAGAACTACTGCAAAGTGTGTCACTTCATCAGTCCTGCTGCAGTGTGTCACTCCATCTGTACCAACCCACAGCGTGTTAATCCACACGAACTGCATCAACTGGTGTCACTCCATCAGTACTACAGTGTAGTGCTGACGTGCTCAAAGTAGGAGGCCTTGTCATGATGCAGAAGCTGACTGAACTCTTCCAGTCCATGTGGAATGAAGGGAAGGTCCCACAACAGCTGAATGATGCCAGCATAGTCCACATCTACAAGAGGAAAGGCAACCGCCAGTCTTGCGACATTCATCGAGGCATCTCCCTCCTGTCCATAGCTGGGAAGATCTTGGCTCACATCCTGCTCAACCGTCTCATTCAACGCCTTGAGCAGGGTCTCCTTCCAGAAAGCCAGTGTGGTTTCCGTGCTGGACGTGGAACTGTCGACATGATATTTGCTGCACGCCAACTCCAGGAAAAATGCCAAGAGCAGCACAGCGACCTGTTCGTGACCTTCGTCGATCTGACAAACGCCTTCGACACTGTCAGCAGAGATGGCTTGTGGAAGATAATGCAGAAGTTTGGCTGTCCCAGCAAGTTCATCACGATTGTCCGGCGGTTCCACGACGGCATGATGGTGAAAGTGCTAGATGATGTGGCGACACTTTTGTACCGGTGAGGTCTGCTACATGATGTTACCGGGTTGTCTGCAAAACTAAACATTTCACTCTACCTGGGTACGTGATAATAAGGTATCACTGAACCATTGAAATTCCTGCAACCGCATACACTAACACATACGCACACACACCGACTCATTTGCACAATCTCACACATTCACACTCGCATACACGTGCTAACACACTCTTGCACGGACTCGCACACTCACACTGTCACACACAATCAATATCCAATGCGAGTCAGGCTACACCTCTGGAGAAATCTAGTTGAGTATGTCAGTTTAGTGCAGTTTATTGTCACGTGTGCCGAGGTACCGTGAAAAGCTTTCGTTGCGTGCTACCCAGTCAGTGGAAAAAAAATACTTCATTACAGTCGAACCATTTACAGAGTATAGATATATGATAAGGGGATAACGTTCACTGCAAAATCCGATTGAGGATAGTCCGAGGATCAACAAAGAGGTAGATAGTAGTTCAGCACTGCTTTCTGGTTGTGGTGGGATTATTACGTTGCCTGATAACAGTAGGGAAGACGCTGTCCCTGAAACTGGAGGTGTGCATTTTCACACTTCTATACATTTTGCCTGATGGGACAGAGGAGAAGCAGGAGTGGCAAGGATGCGACTCGTCCTTGATTATGCTGCTGGCCTTGCCGAGACAGCGTGGTTTATAAATTGAGTCAATATAACGGAGGTTGGTTTGTGTGATGGTCTGGACAAATCGCAGCAATTTCTTGCGTTCTTGTATGGAGCTGTTCGCAAACCAAGCTGTGATGCATCTTGATAAAATACTTTCTATGGTGCATCTGTAGATGTTGGTGAGAGTTGTAGAGGGCACGCCGAACTGGCTAACCCTGCTACGGACATGGATGGGTGAAGTTTCGGTTCAGGACCTTTCTTCAGACTGATTGTGGTGGGACGGGGGAACAGCAGGACAAAGCGAGTTGAACGATGAGCGGGTGAATACCGTTTTCATTGTCAGGTGCGAGGTAAGGGTTGAGCAGGATGGAATTATAAAGAAAGAGGAAGTAATATCGGTTGAAGATGTGGTGAAGGGGATGTATTGGTGCGAGTCCGGATGAAGCACGAGGAAGAGCGAGGGGGAAGTGGGAATCTGCACTTAGTTACCTAACATTGGATAATTCAAAGTTCATACCATTAGGAATTCTCTGCCTCAGAAGGCAGTGGAGGCCAATTCTCTGAATGCACTCAAGAGAGAGCTAGATAGAGCTCTTAAGGATAGCGGAGTCAGGGGATATGGGGAGAAGGCGGGAACGGGGTAGTGATTGAGAATGATCAGTCATGATCACATTGAATGGCGGTGCGTACAGGCTCGAAGGGCCGAATGGCCTCCTCCTGCACCTATTGTCTATAGTCTATTGTTGCAAGGCACCAAGGGCGGAATATGAAGTGGCGTTCTTTCAGTTTGCATGTAGCTTCAGTCTGGCAATAGAGGAAGCAAAGGACAGAAAGGTCAGTGTGGGAAGGCGAGTTACAACGGAAAGATCCTGGAGGCCTTGACGGAACGACGGTAAGTGTTGGGCCGAACGGTCGCCGAGTCTCCACTTGATCACGCCGATGCAAAGGAGACCATATCTGGAACACCGCATGCAATAGAAGGGATTAGATGAGGTGCATGTGAACATCAGCCTCACCTGGAAGGGCTATTGAAGTGTGAGGGAACGGGGTAGAGAGACATCCCATGGTGGCTGGCCGTTTTAACCGCACTTCGCAAGAAAGGCCTTGGAGAGGGAGGTGAGGGCGAGCAGGGGGAGTGTTGGGGAAAAGAGAGAGACAGATAGGGAGTACAGTGATGAAAGGAAGAGATAGCGGAGAAGACGAAAGAAGAGATGGAGCGAGAGTTAAGTAACAAAGGGAGAGTGGGAACATGAAAAGAGCGCGGAGTTCAGATCGCGTGGGTTGGCAAAACGGAGCGATGGAAGGGTCAGATAGATAGAAATAAACGGAGGGATAAATGCAATGGGAGTGAGAAGGAGGGGGTGGGTTAGGAGAGAGCGGTTGACAGAGAGATGGCGGCGTCGAGAGGAAGATTAGAGATGGTAGGAGAGAGTGATAGTTCAGAGAGAGCGACAGCAGTAAGGATGGAGGGAGAGAGAAAGGGAGGAGGGAGATATGCCGCATCATTCGCTGTTATATTTGGGTTTCGGACAATTCTGAAGCCACAATGTTTCTGTTCTCTGAGTGTCGTGAGTCTTTGGGTCGTTCCTGCTCAGAGGTGACGAAGGCAGAGAATGTTATTGTCCCGGCGCAAAATCAGACCCACTGCAGGCAAGCAAGGAGTAAATGGTTACCGGCCTCGCCGGGAGTGTGGGGGTGAGGTTGCAATCAGTTAAGCCGCGATCATATTGAGCGGTGAAGCAGAGTGGACGGGGCATTTTATTGCGAGGTGGTCTGTTGAACTAATTCCTCAATCTGTGGACAAATGTCGCCCAGTCCACCTTCAAACTGGGCACCAGAAGCCCTGAGAGGGTCCCTGGAATTTGGGATAGTCTTCGTGAGTGAAGCGGATTGAAGGAAATCAGACAAACAACATGAGGCGGAGAGTTGGACCTGATGGAGTTTGAAACAATATTCCCTTTGCTGGAACAATGCCGCTCCCAATTTCCATCCCTCAGTATCGCCACAATTCCCAGTCTTTGGAGTTTCTCAATCAATTCCCTGAATAAATCACGACCTGTCTCAGCAGGGATTTCACTTGGCTGATGTCATCTGTTTGCGAATCATTTCAAAATCTCTATTTTTTAACTCTGTTGAAACTTCGCTGTCCCGGTGGAGACGGAAAATGGTATAAAATCTCCGGGAATGTTCTGCCCCGGCATTTCATTCCGAGAGATTACCGGTAGCTCACGGGGATACGTCGCTGGGCAGAGAACATGCACAGTGAGAAGCTGAATGAATATTACGCCGTGGAGAAAATCTTGTACGTGATCATTGCTGCCGTTGGAGTCCCTGGTAAGTGAGCAGAACAATTCAAGTTTTATAACTCCGTCTGTTAACCGGTGTTGACCTGATTCTGATCATGTTACAATATTCCCAACCGATGACCGTTGTACAAGAATATGTGAAATGTATCAATCCTCTCAGTGAAATATCTTTGAATTAACGCTGTGATTTTTCTCATTTTCAGACAGCCGAAACTAACCCTCTCTTTCTCCCACTGCCGGGACCCACTAGAATGTTGTTCTTGCCTTCAGTTGGACCTTGCCCAGAGTTGTCCCAGTGCTCGGGACAGGCAGCTCTCCGGGACAGTGACTGGGAGGGGTTTACATTGTGAAGTTCACTGTGTCTGAGTTATTGATCAGAGTGAACAGGTCTCACTGTGGAGTCTGTCACAGTCGGATTCCACCGCCTGTTGGCCAATAATTGGATCGACCTCCCGAACCAGTGGCCGCGGATCTACCGGCGTGTGTTGTTACCGAACTGAACTCAATGTGGAATGAATCAATTAACGGAGCCGCTCTGCTGCCGGATCCTAAGTTGTCCCTGCCTTACCTCTGGAACCCTCCTCGTCCCCATCAGATGCCGAGTTCCCAGAGCCCTGGTTAAACGCGGCTGGTCACGGTTAAGTCTGTGAAACCGGCCCCATCAGAGACTGTGAGCGGGGTTAACTGTAGACAGGACCATTCCGCCTATTGTAGAGGGCGGCTGCTCGTTCCCTCCCCGCCATTTACCCCGCCCGTCCCCTTATCTCTTCTCCCCTGAAGCAGACAGGTCGGGCACAGTCGGAGCCGGGTCTGACATTGTTAAACCTGCAGCCGCGCACCGACTCCAACACTCCTGATCTCCAGCTGAAAGTGGAGCCGGTGTTCAGCCCCGGAGACCGTGTTCAGTGATGCCCAGTGTCCGCTCCCCTTCTCTTTCCGCAGTGAATTTAGTGGCGATTGTGATCCTGTCCCGGGGAAAGTGCGGCCTCTCCACCTGCACCACTCGCTACCTGGTGGCCATGGCAGCGGCCGATCTACTCACCCTGATCACCGAGGTCATTTTGTATCGGATCCGATACTATTACTTTTATTGGAGTTTCCTGTCCATCACCCCTGTGTGCAGTGTTAACCTTGTACTGAGGGGTGCAGCTCAAGACTGTTCTGTCTGGTTCACCGTCACCTTCACCTTTGATCGCTTTGTCGCCATTTGTTGCCAGAATCTAAAAACTAAATATTGCACCGGGAAAACTGCGGCTGCGGTTCTCGCAACAGCCGGCGTTCTGCTGTGTCTGAAAAACGTTCCCCGCTACTTCACACAGGACCCTGGATAACCATCGACAATGTCCCGTGGGTCTGTGTCATGGTGCCCAGTTATTACACTGACCCCGGGTGGGTGGCATTTGACTGGATCGACACGGTTTTAACTCCGCTCCTCCCTTTCGCTGTGATCCTGCTGCTCAACGCTCTGACAGTCCGGCACATTTTAGTGGCCAGTCGGGTCCGTCAGGGGCTGAGGGGTGAGAGCAAGGGGGAGAAGCGCAGTGACCCGGAGATGGAGAACAGGAGGAGGTCTGTGGTTTTACTCTTCACCATCTCCGGCAGCTTCATCCTCCTGTGGATGACGGCGGTTGTAAACTTC
>NW_027601370.1:64903-71931 GCF_053455715.1 Rhinoraja longicauda
CATTACATCAGTCCTGCCCGATTTAGTTTCACACCATTAATACTATCCGACAGTGTGCCACGACATCAGTACGATCATATCGTTTGTTCCTCCATCAGTACTACCGCACATTGTGTCACTGTATCAGTAATACACCAAAATGTTCCACTCCATCAGTTCCTGCCCACAGTTTGTCACTTCACTAGTACTACCCAAAAGTGTATTGCTCCATCTGTACTGCCCACATTGTGTCACTCCATCAATACTACCCCACTGGACATCACTCCATCAATACAAGCATAGTGTGTTAGACGATCATTACTAGAGCACACTATGTCACTCCATCAGTACAACCCCGGAGCGTGTCACTTCTTTGGTACTACCGCACGATATATCATTGCATCAATACACACCCACAGTGTTTTTCAACATCAGTAGCACCTTGTGTATTATTCCATTAGTACTACCACACAGGGTGTCACTCTATCAGTACTATCCAACGGTGTGTCACTCCATCAGTACTACACAATGAGTCCATCCATCAGTACTACCCCACAGTGCTTCAATCCACCAGTATTACTCTGGTATATGTCTATCCAACAGTGCTACACCGCAGGGTGTCACTCAATCAGTACTATTCCACAATATGCTATTGCGTCAGTACAGCCACATAGCGCGCCATTCCATCAGTACTACCTCAAAGTGTGTCACTCTAACAGCACTACCCACAGTGTGCCACTGCATCAGTCATAAAATATAGTTTGTTACTCCATCTGTACTACCCTGCACTGTGCCACTCCACCAGTGCCTCCCCATAGAGCATCGCACCATCAGGAATATCACTGGGGTTATCGTCGCATCAGTACTACGCCACCGTGTGTCACTCCATCAGTACATACCATTGATTATCACTCCATCAGTATACCACGCAGCGTGTCACTCCATCAGTACTACCCCACAGTGTTAACCCATCAGTACTTCCTCTCAGTGTCACTCCATTAGTATTCCCCACAGTGTGTCACTCCATCAGTCCTACCTCACTTTGTCACTCCAACAGTAATTCCCCACAGTTTCACTCTATTAGTATTTCTGCACAATGTCTCACTCCATTAGTACTACCCGATGTTTATCATTCAATCAGGACTATCCCAGTGTGTCACCCCATAAGTGCTGCCACAAATTGTGTTACTCCATCAGTATTGCCGCTCAGTTTGTCACTGCATTAGTACTACAGCACAGTTTGTCATCACAATAGTACTACCGCTCAGTGTGTCACTCCGTCGGTGAAACCACACAGTGTCTCACTGCATCAATACAACTCCATGGTGTTGCACTACATCGGTACTGCCCCACATCATGTCACTCCAGTGCAAACCTAGAACGTGTCACTCCATCAATGCTCCCCGCAATATGTTCTTCCATGAGTACTCCCCAAAGTGTTTCACACCATCAGGACTACCTCAAATGTGTCATTCCATCCGCAATATACCACAGTGTGCTAACCCATCGCTGCGACTCCATAGTGTGTAATTCCATCACTATTTCACCAGTTTATCATCGCAACAGTACTACCGCACAACGTGATAATCCATCAGTATTACTGTGTCACTCCAACAGAATGTGTTATTACATCAGTCCTACCCCACAGTGTGTCATTCCATCAACACATCTCCACAGTACGTCATTACATCAGTACTACTCCACAGTGTTACACTCCATCAGTACAACACTGGAGCGTGTCACTCCATCAGTACAACCGCGCAGTGTGTCATTCCATCAGTACTACTCCACAGCGTGTCACTCCATCAGATTTACCCCAAGGGGTGGGGTGATGGAGTGACAAACTGCGTGGTAGTACTGATGCAATGACATGAGTACTGCCACACAGTTTGTCACTCCGTCATTAATACTTCAGTGTGGAACTATATCAGTGCGACCCCAGGGTGCCAGTCCATCAATTCTACGCCACAGTGTGCCAGTTCCTCAGTACTCCCTCACAATATATCACTCCATTAGTCTACCCCACAGTGTTTCATCCATCAATTCTTCCCCACAATATGTCATTACAACAGAACTACCTCACAATTTGTCACTAAATCAGTATTATTCCACTGTGTGTCACTTCGTCAGTACTACTCCACAGTTTGTCATAACAACAGTACTACTCATTGTGTCACTCCACCAGTATTACCCGCAGTGTGTTACTACATCAGTAGAGGCCCACGGTGTATCACTCCATCAGAACTACTGCAAAGTGTGTCACTTCATCAGTCCTGCTGCAGTGTGTCACTCCATCTGTACCAACCCACAGCGTGTTAATCCACACGAACTGCATCAACTGGTGTCACTCCATCAGTACTACAGTGTAGTGCTGACGTGTTCAAAGTAGGAGGCCTTGTCATGATGCAGAAGCTGACTGAACTCTTCCAGTCCATGTGGAATGAAGGGAAGGTCCCACAACAGCTGAATGATGCCAGCATAGTCCACATCTACAAGAGGAAAGGCAACCGCCAGTCTTGCGACATTCATCGAGGCATCTCCCTCCTGTCCATAGCTGGGAAGATCTTGGCTCACATCCTGCTCAACTGTCTCATTCAACACCTTGAGCAGGGTCTCCTTCCACAAAGCCAGTGTGGTTTCCGTGCTGGACGTGGAACTGTCGACATGATATTTGCTGCACGCCAACTCCAGGAAAAATGCCAAGAGCAGCACAGCGACCTGTTCGTGACCTTCGTCGATCTGACAAACGCCTTCGACACTGTCAGCAGAGATGGCTTGTGGAAGATAATGCAGAAGTTTGGCTGTCCCAGCAAGTTCATCACGATTGTCCGGCGGTTCCACGACGGCATGATGGTGAAAGTGCTAGATGATGTGGCGACACTTTTGTACCGCCTAGGTGAGGTCTGCTACATGATGTTACCGGGTTGTCTGCAAAACTAAACATTTCACTCTACCTGGGTACGTGATAATAAGGTATCACTGAACCATTGAAATTCCTGCAACCGCATACACTAACACATACGCACACACACCGACTCATTTGCACAATCTCACACATTCACACTCGCATACACGTGGTAACACACTCTTGCACGGACTCGCACACTCACACTGTCACACACAATCAATATCCAATGCGAGTCAGGCTACACCTCTGGAGAAATCTAGTTGAGTATGTCAGTTTAGTGCAGTTTATTGTCACGTGTGCCGAGGTACCGTGAAAAGCTTTCGTTGCATGCTACCCAGTCAGTGGAAAAAAAATACTTCATTACAGTCGAACCATTTACAGAGTATAGATATATGATAAGGGGATAACGTTCACTGCAAAATCCGATTGAGGATAGTCCGAGGATCAACAAAGAGGTAGATAGTAGTTCAGCACTGCTTTCTGGTTGTGGTGGGATTATTACGTTGCCTGATAACAGCAGGGAAGACGCTGTCCCTGAAACTGGAGGTGTGCATTTTCACACTTCTATACATTTTGCCTGATGGGACAGAGGAGAAGCAGGAGTGGCAAGGATGCGACTCGTCCTTGATTATGCTGCTGGCCTTGCCGAGACAGCGTGGTTTATAAATTGAGTCAATATAACGGAGGTTGGTTTGTGTGATGGTCTGGACAAATCGCAGCAATTTCTTGCGTTCTTGTATGGAGCTGTTCGCAAACCAAGCTGTGATGCATCTTGATAAAATACTTTCTATGGTGCATCTGTAGATGTTGGTGAGAGTTGTAGAGGGCACGCCGAACTGGCTAACCCTGCTAAGGACATGGATGGGTGAAGTTTCGGTTCAGGACCTTTCTTCAGACTGATTGTGGTGGGACGGGGGAACAGCAGGACAAAGCGAATTGAACGATGAGCGGGTGAATACCGTTTTCATTGTCAGGTGCGAGGTAAGGGTTGAGCAGGATGGAATTATAAAGAAAGAGGAAGTAATATCGGTTGAAGATGTGGTGAAGGGGATGTATTGGTGCGAGTCCGGATGAAGCACGAGGAAGAGCGAGGGGGAAGTGGGAATCTGCACTTAGTTACCTAACATTGGATAATTCAAAGTTCATACCATTAGGAATTCTCTGCCTCAGAAGGCAGTGGAGGCCAATTCTCTGAATGCACTCAAGAGAGAGCTAGATAGAGCTCTTAAGGATAGCGGAGTCAGGGGGTATGGGGAGAAGGCGGGAACGGGGTACTGATTGAGAATGATCAGCCATGATCACATTGAATGGTGGTGCGTACAGGCTCGTAGGGCAGAATGGCCTCCTCCTGCACCTATTGTCTATTGTCTATTGTTGCAAGGCACCAAGGGCGGAATATGAAGTGGCGTTCTTTCAGTTTGCATGTCGCTTCAGTCTGGCAATAGACAGAAAGGTCAGTGTGGGAAGGCGAGTTACAACGGGAAGATCCGGGAGGCCTTGACGGAACGACGGTAAGTGTTCGGCCGAACGGTCGCCGAGTCTCCACTTGACCACGCCGATGCAAAGGAGACCATATCTGGAACACCGCATGCAATAGAAGGAATTAGATGAGGTGCATGTGAACATCAGCCTCACCTGGAAGGGCTATTGAAGTGTGAGGGAACGGTGTAGAGACTTCGCATGGTGGCTGGCCGTTTTAACCGCACTTCGCAATAAAGGCCTTGGAGAGAGAGGTGAGGGCGTGCAGGAGGAGTGTTGGGGAAAAGAGAGAGACAGATAGGGAGTACGGTGATGAAAGGAAGAGATAGCGGAGAAGACGAAAGAAGAGATGGAGGGAAAGTTAAGTAACAAAGGGAGAGTGGGAACATGAAAAGAGAGCGGAGTTCAGATCGCGTGGGTTGGCAAAACGGAGCGATGGAAGGGTCAGATAGATAGAAATAAACGGAGGGATAAATGCAATGGGAGTGAGAAGGAGGGGGGGTTAGGAGAGAGAGGTTGACAGAAAGATGGCGGAGCAGAGAGGAAGAATAGAGATGGTAGGAGAGAGTGATAATTCATAGAGAGCGAAAGCAGTACGGATGGAGGGAGACAGAAAGGGAGGAGGGAGATGTGTCGCATCATTCGCTGTTTTATTTGGGTTTCGGACAATTCTGAAGCCACAATGTTTCTGTTCTCTGAGTGTCGCGAGTCTTTGGGTCGTTCTTGCTCAGAGGTGACGAAGGCAGAGAATGTTATTGTCCCGGCGCAAAAATCAGCCCCACTGCAGGCAAGCAAGGAGTGAATGGTTACCGGCCTCGCCGGGAGTGTGGGGGTGAGGTTGCAGTCAGTTAAGCCGCGATCATATTGAGTGGTGAAGCAGAGTGGAGGGGCCACTTTAGTGCGAGGTGATCTGTTGATCTAATTCCTCAACCTGTGGACAAACGTCGCCCAGTCCACCTTCAAACCGGGCACCAGAAGCCCTGAGAGGGTCCCTGGAATTTGGGATTGCCTTAGTGAGTGAAGCGGGTTGAATGAAATCAGACAAACAACATAAGGCGGAGAGTTGGACCAGATGGAGTTTTGAAGCAATATCCCATTTGCTGGAGCAATGCCGCTCCCAATTTCCATCCCTCAGTATCGCCACAATTCCCAGTCTTTGGAGTTTCTCAATCAATTCCCTGAATAAATCACGACCTGTCTCAGCAGGGATTTCACTTGGCTGATGTCATCTGTTTGCGAATCATTTCAAAATCTCTATTTTTAAACTCTGCTATAACTTTACAGTCCCAGTGGTACGGAAAATGGTATAAAATCTCCGGGAATGTTCTGCCCCAGCATTTCATTCCGAGAGATTACCGGTAGCTCACGGGGACACGTCGCTGGGCAGAGAAAATGGGGCACCATTATTGGGAATATTACGCCGTGCAGAATATCTTGTACGTGATCATTGCTGCAGTTGGAGTCCCTGGTAAGTGAGCAGAACAATTCATGTTTTATAACTCCGTCCGTTAACCGGTGTTGACCTGGTTCTGATGATGTTACAATATTCCCAACTGATGATCGTTGTACAAGAATATGTGAAGTGTATCAATCCTCTCAGTGAAATATTTTTGAATTAACGCTGTGATTTTTCTTATTTTCAGACAGCCGAAACTAACCCTCTTTTTCTCTCACTGCCGGGACCCACTAGAATGTTGTTCTTGCCTTCAGTGGGACCTTGCCCAGAGTTGTACCAGTGCTCGGGACAGGCAGCTCTCCGGGACGGTGTGACTGGGAGGGGTTTATATTGTGAAGTTTACTGTGTCTGAGTTATTGATCAGAGTGAACACCCGCTCCTGTGGACACGTCTCACTGTGGAGTCTGTCACAGTCGGATTCCACCGCCTGTTGGTTAATAATTGAATCGATCTCCTGAACCAGTGGCCGCTGATCTACCGGCGTGTGTTGTTACCGAACTGAGGAATGAAACCATTAATGGAGCCACTCTGCTGCCGGATCCTAAGTTATCCCTGCGTTCCCCCGTGACCCTCCTCGTCCCCATTAGATGCCGAGTTCCCAGAGCCCTGGTTAAACGCGGCCGGTCACGGTTAAGTCTGTGAAACCGACCCCATCAGAGACTGTGAGCGGGGTTAACTGTAGACAGGACCATACCGCCTATTGTAGCGGGCGGCTGCTCGTTCCCTCCCCTCCCTTTACCCCGCCCGTCGCCTTATCTCCTCTCCCCTGAAGCAGGCAGGTCGGGCACAGTCGGAGCCGGGTCTGACATTGTTAAACCTGCAGCCGCGCACCGACTCCAACACTCCTGATCTCCAGCTGAAAGTGGAGCCGGTGTTCAGCCCCGGAGACCATGTTCAGTGATGCCCAGTGTCCGCTCCCCTTCTCTTCCCGCAGTGAATTTAGTGGCGATTGTGATCCTGTCCCGGGGAAAGTGCGGCCTCTCCACCTGCACCACTGGCTACCTGGTGGCCATGGCAGCGGCCGATCTACTCACCCTGATCATCGAGGTCATTTTGTATCAGATCCGATCTCATTACTTTTATTGGAGTTTCCTGTCCATCACCCCTGTGTGCAGTGTTAACCTTGTACTGCAGTTTGCAGCTACAGACTGTTCTGTCTGGTTCACCGTCACTTTCACCTTTGATCGCTTTGTCGCCATTTGTTGC
>NW_027601370.1:72431-93604 GCF_053455715.1 Rhinoraja longicauda
ACAAAGTGCTGGAGTAAATCAGCAGGTCGGGCAGCATCTCGGGAGAGAAGGAATAGGTGACGTTTCGGGTCGACACCCTTCTTCAGACCCTTCACTAATGCTAATGGTATGTTGGCCTTCATAACGAGAGGATTTGAGTATAGGAGTAAAGAGGCCATTCTGCAGTTGTACCGGGCCCTGGTGAGACCACAGGTGGAGTATTGTGTGCAGTTTTGGTCTCCTAATTTGTGGAAGGACATCCTTGCTATTATGGTAGGTCCGGAGGATAATCCCCGGAATGGCGAAACTGACATATGGGGAAAGTTTGTAAAGATTGGGCTTGTCTTCACTGGAATTCAGTAGTAGCTGGCTGCACTGATAACTAGATGGCTGGATAACCAGTGAGCTACATTTCTAGCCAATAGGATGGACAGCCAGTGAGCATATTAGCTGTCTATATAGAAACATAGTTTGCTACCTGGGTAGCTAGCTACCCGCATTGCATAACTTGAAAGCTAGAAAGCTGGATGTGTAGATAGCTGAATAACTAGATTGCAAGATCGCTAGCTAGAGATATAGGCAGCTCTCTGTGGGGTGGGCTCTCTCTCTCGCGAGGCCCACAGAGGGAGATCTAGTCATATCTAGGTTTGTAGATAGCTTCCTTGTTAGCTAAATTGACTGATAGATCTCTCACGCCGGCTATATATATATGGCTCGATGCCGAGATGGCTAAATGGCTTTCTGGCTAGATGGTTGGAAGGCTAGCTGGCTACTTGGGAAATTGTTCAGCTGGGAAGCTGGCTCGCTGGGTAGATGGCGAGCTGAATAAAGCCAGATGGCTGGATGGGCAGATGGCGAGATGGCTTGATGAGTAGATGGCTAGAAAACTTGATGGCCAGCTGGCTAGATAGCTAGATAGCTTAGCAGCTAGCTAGATAGATAGATGACTACATGGCTAAATGGCTTGATAGCTAGGTAGCAATAGGTGGTAGGTAGATAGCTAGATAGCCAGTTTAAGAAACAAATAGCTAGATTCATTGCTACAGAGATAAATGGATAGATAGCTCTATAATTAAATCACTAGATAGCTCGTTAGACTGCTAGCTAGATAGCTGGATAGCTGGATAGGTGGATTGCTAGCCAACAGGATAGATAACTAGGTAGATAGCTAAATATATAGCTAGCTAGATAATAAGGTAGCTCGCTTGGTAAATTCCTACAAGACTAAATAACTATATAGCTAGGTGGATAGCTAGATAGGGAGATAGATAGACAGATAGACAGATAGATAGATAGCTAGTTAGTCTGTTAGCTATAGAGCTAACAGCTGGATGAATAGTCAAATTGATAGGTAGCAGGCTCCCTACATAGGTGGATAGCTGTTTAGCTAGTTAGCATGACAAGATGGCGGCGCGTCCGGACGCAGCGGCTTTGCGCTCCCACATTCGATGCAATCCGGAGCAGCCCAGCACCAAACGCGGCTGCGAGAAAACAGGAAAAAGTGTAACCAGAAAACGCAACGAACTTACCTTCACCACGAAGAATTCCAGGGCGACAGCACGTCCTCACACAGCAACATCGCGCTCTTCAAAGCGCTGCAAACCACGCATGGAGCAGCCCAGTAGCGGGGGGGAAAACCCTACCTGCACCGGAATCCAGTTGAAGCCCGTGGCGGTCAGTACAGACCCAACGGCAGCGGCAGGTCCAAATCCAACGGCAGCGGCAGGTCCAGGTCCAACGGCAGCGGCAGGTCCAGGTCCAACGGCAGCGGCAGGTCCAGGTCCAACGGCAGCGGCAGGTCCAGGTCCAACGGCAGCGGCAGGTCCAAATCCAACGGCGGCGGCAGGTCCAGGTCCAACGGCGGCGGCAGGTCCAGGTCCAACGGCGGCGGCAGGTCCAGGTCCAACGGCAGCGGCAGGTCCAAATCCAACGGCGGCGGCAGGTCCAAATCCAACGGCAGCGGCAGGTCCAGGTCCAACGGCGGCGGCAGGTCCAGGTCCAACGGCGGCGGCAGGTCCAGGTCCAACGGCGGCGGCAGGTCCAGGTCCAACGGCAGCGGCAGGTCCAGGTCCAACGGCAGCGGCAGGTCCAGGTCCAACGGCGGCGGCAGGTCCAACGGCAGCGGCAGGTCCAGGTCCAACGGCGGCGGCAGGTCCAGGTCCAACGGCGGCGGCAGGTCCAGGTCCAACGGCAGCGGCAGGTCCAACGGCAGCGGCAGGTCCAGGTCCAACGGCAGCGGCAGGTCCAACGGCAGCGGCAGGTCCAGGTCCAACGGCAGCGGCAGCAGGTCCAGGTCCAACGGCAGCAGCAGGCCCAACGGCAGCAGGTCCAGGTCCAACGGCAGCAGCAGGTCCAACGGCAGCAGCAGGCCCAACGGCAGCAGCAGGCCCAACGGCAGCAGCAGGCCCAACGGCAGCAGCAGGCCCAACGGCAGCAGCAGGTCCAGGCCCAACAGCAGCAGCAGGCCCAACGGCAGCAGCAGGTCCAGGCCCAACGGCAGCAGCAGGCCCAACGGCAGCAGCAGGCCCAACGGCAGCAGCAGGCCCAACGGCAGCAGCAGGCCCAACGGCAGCAGCAGGTCCAGGCCCAACAGCAGCAGCAGGCCCAACGGCAGCAGCAGGTCCAGGCCCAACGGCAGCAGCAGGCCCAACGGCAGCAGCAGGCCCAACGGCAGCAGTAGGCCCAACGGCAGCAGCAGGCCCAACGGCAGCAGCAGGCCCAACGGCAGCAGCAGGCCCAACGGCAGCAGCAGGTCCAGGTCCAACGGCAGCAGCAGGTCCAGGTCCAACGGCAGCAGCAGGTCCAGGTCCAACGGCAGCAGCAGGTCCAGGTCCAACGGCAGCAGCAGGTCCAGGTCCAACGGCAGCAGCAGGTCCAGGTCCAACGGCAGCAGCAGGTCCAGGTCCAACAGCAGCAGGCCCAACGGCAGCAGCAGGTCCAGGTCCAACAGCAGCGGGCCCAACGGCAGCAGCAGGTCCAGGTCCAACGGCAGCAGCAGGTCCAGGTCCAACAGCAGCGGGCCCAACGGCAGCAGCAGGTCCAGGTCCAACAGCAGCAGGCCCAACGGCAGCAGCAGCAGGTTCAGGTCCAAGGGCAGCAGCAGCGTATCCCCCAAGGCACCGCAGCTCCCGGAAGGCGGATCGCACATGGAGCCGCATGGAGCTGCTCAACATCGGACACGATTGCGAGAGACTGGCTGGTGAGTACCACAAAACCCTCACCAAAGTCCCAACGGAGCTCGGTAGAACAGGCCCCTGGACCACCACACCGGGGAGTTGGAGACGGAGCCAGCGCAGGGAGAGGAAGCAAAAACGTGGTCGGAGAGCGGGGGTGCAGGCCAGGCTAAGGAGGGCCCCACAAAGACCATCCTTACCAAGCATCTTTCTCGCCAATGTCCGGTCACTCTCCAACAAGCTGGATGAGGTAAGGCTGTGGATCAACACCCAGCGATCCCTGAAAAACTGCTGCGCGCTGATCTTCACGGAGACGTGGCTCAACGCACTGGTCCCCGACGGGGCTGTGGAGCTAACAAACCGCTCACTACATCGTGCTGATAGAACAAAGGACTCCGGTAAGAGCAAGGGCGGTGGGCTCTGCATCTACATTAACAATGACTGGTGCACCAACCGCACTGCAATGGAGAGCTACTGCTCCCCAGACCTGGAGTACTTACTGCTCAAATGTAGGCCGTTCGATCTGCCGCGGGAGTTTACGGTGGTCATCATCATGGCCGTATACATTCCCCCACAGGCTAATGCTAACCTAGCATTAGCACAGCTGCACTCGGCCATCAGTAAGCAGCAGGATGCCCACCCCAACGGTGCCTTCATTGTTGCAGGGGACTTCAATCAGGTCGACCTACGAGCCTCGCTCCACAAATTCCATCAGCATGTGCAGTGCCCTACCAGGGGCTCAAACACACTGGACAAGGTGTACACCAATGTAAAGGACGCCAACAGAGCTCTCCCCTGCCCACCCCTGGGACAATCCGATCACCTCTCACTGTTTCTACTGCCCGCATACAAACCCCTCATCCGCAAGACCAAACCCACAATAAAGACGGTCAAAATATAATAATAATAATAATAATATATTTATTTTATATAGCGCCTTAACACATGCACAAAGCGCTTTACAAATACAATTAACATAGAAACAAACAGACAAACTATCCTGACGGAAAAGCGGCGAATAATCAACGCCAGCGTCCTCTCACGTCAGGGTCCGGCAGTAGACATTAAAGAACACAAGACACACAGATACAATTTTTTACACAAAACAGCCATCACAGTGATTGCTCTAGGCATACCCTCACTGTGATGGAAGGCAAAGTCTTATCTCCTCCTCGTTCTTCTCCCGTGGCGCCACGAGGCAGTCGAGGCTCCCAACCCCTTGAAGCCCCCACCGGGCGATGGAAAGTCCCAGGGTCGAGCCGAGCCGAGCAGGCCGATGAAAGTCCTGAGCCCCCACCGGGCGATGGAAAATGCCGCGGCCGAGCCACGCAGGGCGATGAGAGTCCTGAGCCCCCACCGGGCGATGTAAAGTGCTGCGGCCGAGCCACGCAGGGCGATGAAGGGCCTGCGGGCGGGTTGATCGTGCCTCGTGCTTCGGGGCGGTCGAAGCTGGCCCGAGAATGCCACCCTACAACTCCAGGACTGCTTTGATCGCACCGACTGGGACCTGTTTGCACAACAGGCCACCTACGGTTCAGAGATAGAGGTAGACTTGGAGGAATACGCATCCACTGTGCTCTCCTACATCAACTGCTGTGTGGAAAATGTCACGGAGGACAAGGTGATAAAGATGTTCCCAAACCGGAAACCCTGGATGAACAAGGAGGTACAGAACCTGCTGAGGGCACGCAACAATGCCTTTAAATCTGGTGACACTTCAGCATACAGTGTTGCCAGATCACACCTAAGCAAAGGTATTAAAAGGGCCAAAGACACCCATAGGCAACGGGTGGAAGACCACTTCAACACCACGGACACCAGAAGCATGTGGCAGGGTGTCAGGGACATCACTGGCTACAAGAGCAGCCCTGCCTGCCCCCACAGCGATATGGCATTGACCAACGAGCTTAACACCTTCTTTGCCCGCTTTGAAACTGGCAAAACCACCTTGAGTGAAAGAACCCCAGCCGAGGCGGTGGGACAGGTCTTGCAACTGAGCACACAGGAGGTACAACGCGCTCTGCAAAGGGTCAACCCACGCAAGGCTGCAGGACCGGATGGTGTTCAAGGAAGGGTACTGAAGGACTGTGCTGAACAGCTGGCTGAGGTATTCACCAAGATCTTTAACCTGTCATTATCTCTGGCTACGGTCCCCAAGTGCCTGAAGTCGGCTATCATAGTTCCGGTGCCGAAAAAAGCAAAGATCTCCAACCTGAACGACTACCGCCCGGTTGCCCTAACGCCGATTGTCATGAAGTGCTTTGAGAGGCTAGTCCTCTCACACATCAAATCCAGCATCCCTGACTCACTGGACCCACATCAATTTGCATACAGGGCAAATAGATCTACAGAGGACGCCATCTCTCTGGCTCTTCACACTGTCCTGACTCACCTAGAGAGACAGGGCACGTACGTGAGGATGCTATTCATAGACTATAGCTCCGCCTTCAACACGGTCATCCCCACCAAGCTCATCACCAAACTCCACCAGCTAGGCCTTAGCTCGTCATTATGTGACTGGATCCTGGACTTCCTGCTGGAACGACCGCAGGCAGTGAGAATGGGCCCGCACCTGTCCTCCACTATCACCCTGAGTACCGGCACACCACAGGGCTGTGTTCTGAGCCCCATGCTCTACTCCCTCTTCACACACGACTGTGTTCCTGCATTCGACACCAACACCATTGTCAAGTTTGCAGATGACACAACGGTGATCGGGCTGATCACCAACGGGGATGAAACAAACTATAGAGCGGAGGTGCAGAACCTGGCGGACTGGTGCTCGGATAACAACCTGTCCCTAAATACCACCAAGACCAAGGAGCTGATCATCAACTTCCGTAGGTCACATAACGGGGAATATGCCCCGATCTCTATCAATGGGGTCAGTGTGGAGAGAGTGTCCAGCTTCAAGTTTCTGGGCACTCACATTTCGGAGGAGCTAACATGGTCCAATAACACTGCTGCGCTGGTCAAGAAGGCACAACAAAGACTGTTCTACTTAAGAACACTGAAAAAGTCTGGTCTACCCCAACAGCTGCTGAAGACCTTCTACCGCTGCACCATAGAGAGCATCCTAACGCATGGAATCCCTGTGTGGTACCTCAGCTGCACCGAGGCAGAAAGGAAAGCTCTACAGCGGGTAGTCCATAGAGCTCAGAGGGCCATCGGAACACAGCTACCAGACTTGGAGGGCATCTACAACACACGATGCCTCAGAAAAGCCACCAGCATCCACAAAGACTCTTCACACCCCTGCAACAGTCTGTTCGAACTCCTTCCATCGGGCAGACGATACAAGGCCTTCTATGCCCGCACCTCCAGACTCAGGAACAGCTTCATCCCCAGGGCCATAGCTGCTATGAACCGGTCCTGCTGAGCCGGATGGCCACAACGCATAGATCAACTTGCACTTTACCCTGTCCAAAACTGTTACAACTGTTCGTTTCGTTGGGTTGCTGCTGTCTAAATTACCTAAATTAGTGCATCGTATGGGAGGCGCATTCCCAATCTCGTTGTACCCCTGGGTACAATGACAATAAAGATATATTGTATTGTATTGTATTGTATGACAGCTAGGAAGCTGGGTGTCAAGTTATATAGATTGATTACCAGCGGGAAAGACAGCCAGATAGCGTGTTAGCTTTCTAGATAGCCAAATACCTGCATTGCTTGATAGCTTGAACGCTAGACAGATTGATGGTGTGATAGCCGAATCTCTGCATAGCAAAAATAGTTAGCTAGTTGCGTAGGCAGCTCTTTGTGGAGTGCGGTCTCTCGCTCGCTCGCTCTCGGGGGGGGGGGGGGGGGGGGAGATGAAAGGGAGAACGAGAGAGACCCGTTTCGATCTAGCTAGATAGCTCATTAATCGCTATAAATCTCTCTTGCGATCTGGCTCGTGAGCTATCTACTGGTATAGCTGGCTAGATGCCTAGCTCACTAGCCATCTAGCAAAGCTTCATCAAGCTAAACCCGCTATCTGGCCGCCAAAGCTGTTGGCTAACAATCTAGTTATCTAGTTATCTATCTCTCTAGCTCTCAGGCAAGTTAGTGACCTAGCTATGTTGCTACCAAAATAGTTAGCTCTTTACCTATCAATCAAGCTATCTCGAGAACTGGATTGCTAGCCAGCAGGATAGACTGCCAGACAGCGTGTGAGCTATCTCGACAGCAAGATAGCGAACTACCTAGATAGCTATCTACATGCAATGCTAGACAGCTAGAAAGCTGGATATCTGTATATCAGCTATCAGCGAGATAGCTGGAGATATTGATAGTAAATAGGTAGCTCTCTATCTAGGCAGCTATTTGGGGAGTGCGCTCTCTCTCTCTCTCATCCTCTGTGGCCGTCGTGAGAGAGGGAGATCTTGTTGAGTGGGAATGATAGGTGAGCCATGATAGAATGCAGGAGTGGACTCGATGGGCCTTGGTGCAATAACTCTGCTGCTATGACTTTTGTACCCAGTGTTCTTTTTTAACAGTGCACTGCAGCATCCTCACACAGCGCACCCCAGTGGATGTACAGTAGCAATAGACTGTCACATCGCTCTCCCGTGGATGAACATCAGCAGCACACTGCAACATGCACACACAGCGCACCCCAGTGGATGGACAATGGCAATATACTGTCATGGCGCCCTCCCCTGGATGAACATCAGCAGCACACGGCAACATCCACACACAGCGCACCCCAGTGGATGTACAATGGCAATATACTGTCATGGCGCCCTCCCCTGGATGAACATCAGCAGCACACTGCAACATCCACACACAACGCACCTCAGTGCATGTACAATAGCAATATACTGTCATGGCGCCCTCCCCTGGATGAACATCAGCAGCACACGGCAACATCCACACACAGCGCACCTCAGTGCATGTACAGTGGGAATATACTGTCACAGCGCCCTCCCGTGGATGAACATCAGCAGTACACTGCAACATCGAGGCACAACAGCCCTCACTGTCTGTACAATATAAGTGCATCGCAGCATCAGCATTGCTTATGATGAACCTTGTGTTCCCAATGCGAAACACGCAAATCGTGGTAGTACGTTTAGAGTAATAAATAAGGCACGTAGAATGCTTGCTATATTTGACCGAGTCATTGAATATGAGTCAGATGTCAATATTCAACTTTAGGGAACTTTACTTCGGCCGCTTTTGCAGCATTGTGTACAGTTATGTTCGCTCTCGTACACAAAGGATATGGGCGCTTCGGAAATCGTGTTCAAGACGTTTACAAGAACATCGCCTGGAGCGTATGAACAACCAGACTTTGGACTGGTTCATCGGAGTTCGGGCAGTAACCTGCTAGATCGATAGCAAATTATGAGAGGCAAAGATATGGTAAACAGTCAGAACATTCCTCTCAAGATGGAAATATCAAGTATTGAAGGCCACCCCTTTATGGTGAAATGGATGAAGTTTAAACGAGGGGTGCAGGGAAAGCAAGGGGCAGTAAGTGCATCGAACGCAATACCGCAGGTGGGCATTGGGTGATAAGGAATAGGAGTAGAATTAGACCATTCGGCCAATCGTCTTATCCGCCAATCTTTTTCCCTCAAAACCCCATTCTCCTGCCTTCTCCCCATAACTTCTGATACCTGTATTAATCAAGAATCCACAAATTCATCATTTTCTGACTAAATAAATTTCTGATCATCTTCAAAAGAGAACGTAGATTAATTCTGAGGAAATGATCTGTTGTCCGAGACGCTCCCACAAGTGGAAACATACTTTACACATCCACTGGATCTAAACCATTCACATATCTGTATGTTTCAATGAGGTCCACCCTCATATTTCTAAACTCCGAGTGCAATCCGGGAGCCGACAAACGCTCGCCATAAGTTAACTTATTGCTGGGATCATTCTTGTAAACCTCCTCTGGAACCTCTCCAGAGCCAGCACACCTTTCCTCTGATATGGTGCCCAGAATTGCTCACAATATTCCAAATGCGGCCTTCCCAGCGCCTTGTATAGCCTCAACATTACATCTGTGTTTCTGTATGCAAGTCCTCTTGAAATAAATGCAAGCAATGAGTTTGCTTCCATTAGACAATAGACAATAGACAATAGACAATAGACAATAGGTGCAAGAGTAGGCCATTCGGACCTTCGAGCCAGCACCACCATTCCATGTGATCATGGCTGATCATTCTCACCGGTTCAACTTGCTGATCAAAAAATTGGGAATCCTTAACCAGCACTCCCAAGTCCCTGTGCACTTCCGATTTATGGATTATTTCCCCACTTAGACAATAGTCTACGCCATTATTCCTACTACCAAAATGCAGTACTCCGCACTTTGCTGCACTATATTCCATCTGCCACTTCTCTACCCATTCCCCCAACATGTCTAAGTCCTTCTGCGGAGTCCATGCTTTCTCTAAACTACATGCCCTTCCACCTCTTTTCGTAACATCCGCAAACATGGCCACAAAGCCTCCAATCCCCTCGTCCAAATCATAATATAAAACGTGGAGTAGCGGGCAAACACCGATCCTTGAAGATCTCCACTAGTTACTGTTAGCCAACGAGAAAAAATCCCCCTTTATTGCCACCCTTTGTCTTCTGCCATCCAGCCAACCAGTTATCCATGCTGGTATCTGCCTTTTGACACCGTGGGCTCTCATCTTCCTAAGCAGCCATCTTGTGACACCTGGTCAAAGGTTTTCTGAAAATCAAAGTAAATAACATCTACTGTCTCCCCTTTGTCTGTCTTGCTATTTACTTCTTCAAATAATTCCTGCAAATTTATCAAACACGACCTTCCCTTCACAAAGCCATGCCAACTTCTGCCTATTTCATCGTGCACTTATAAATACTCTGTCACATCATCCTGTATAACGGTTCTTAAAATCTTACCACCCACTCCACTGGTGTTGGACGCAGTTACAATAGTGATATTTAAGACAAGTTCAGATTTTCAGGTAATGAAGGGATATACATTGTGAGAAGGCAGGTAAGGTTGGTCGTCTCATGTTCGGCACAGCTATTATTAGCCGAGTGTCCTGCCGTGCCTTGTACTTCGTGTACGAAAGAAATGCAGATGCTGTTTTAAATGGAAGGTAGATACAAAATGCTGGTGTAACTCAACGAGACAGGCAGCATCTCTGGAGAGAAAGAATGGGTGACGTTTCGAGTCGAGACCCTTCTTTAGAATGTTGTCGGAGAGGTCGGCGGGAAAGAGATAGAATTCTGTTGGAGACAGTGAGACTGGTGGGAGAACTGGGAAGGAGGAGGGGTGGAGAGAGAGGGAAAGCAAGGGCTAATGGAAGTTAGATAAGTCAATGTTCATTTCGCAGGTATGTTAGCTGCCCAAGCGAAGTATGAGGTGCTGTTCCTCCAATTTGCGCTGGGCCTCACTCTGACAATGGAGGATGCCCAGGACAGAAAGTTCAGATTGGGAATGGGGGAGCGGGAGTGAGTTAAAGTGCTGATCAACCGGGAGATCAGGTAGGACTGTGTGGAGCTGTTCAGCGAAACGATCGTCGAGCTTGCGTTTGGTCTCGCCGATGTCACTCCTTCAGTACTATCCCACAGTATACCGTTACAGCAGTACTACCCCACAGTGCGTCACTCCATCAATACTACCACATAGTGTCACTCTATCAATTCCATCCCACATTATGACATAACAATAGTACTACAGCACATGATGTCACTCCATCAGTACTACCCCAGAATGTGCCATTATATCAATAATACCCTACGTTAGGTCACTCATCAATATTACTTCACAGTCTGTCACTCCATCAGTACTGCATGTTACTCAATTAGTAGAACCCAAGAGCGTGTCACTCTCATCAGTACAACCCTACAGTATTTCATTCCATAATTTCTGCCACACGGTGTTTTACTCCGTCAGTACTACCTTAGTTATGTAATTTCATCCATACTACCCACAGCTTTCCCCCCTTCAGTAATACCGTCGAATGTGTCACTCCATCAGTGCTACCCCAAAATGTACCAGCCCTTCAGCACTACCCCACAGGATGTTAATCCATAAGTACTATCCCACAGCGTGTCACTCAATCAGTACTACCATATCGTCTGTTACTCCATCATTACTGCATCACAACATGTCATTCATTCAGAACTATCCCATGGAATGCCATTGCATCAATACTACTAAATGGATAGCCATTCCATCAGTACTAACCCACAGTTTGTCATTCGATCAGTTCTCCCCCTCAGTGTGTCAATCCATCAGAACTACCCTATAATATGTCATTACATCAGTACTGCCCCATTTAGTTTCACACCATTAATACTATCCGACAGTGTGCCACGAAATCAGTACTACCATATCGTGTGTTCCTCCATCAGTACTACCGCACACTGTGAAACTCCATCAGTAATACACCAAAATGTTTTGCTCCATCACTGCCCGCCCACAGTTTGTCACTTCACTAGTACTACCCCAAAGTGTATTGCTCCATCAGTACTGCCCACATTGTGTCACTCCATCAATACTACCCCGCTGGTTATCACACCATCAATACAAGCCTACAGTGTGTTAGACGATCATTACTACAACACACTATGTCACTCCATCAGTACAACCCTAGAGCGTGTCACTTCATCGGTACTACCGCACTGTATACCATTCCATCAATACACACCCACAGTGTTTTCCAACATCAGTAACACGTTGTGTATCATTCCATTAGTACTACCGCACAGGGTGTCACTCTATCAGTACTATCCAACGGTGTGTCACTCCATCAGTACTACACAATGAGTCCTTCCATCAGTACTACCCCACAGTGCTTCAATCCAGCAGTATTAACCTGGAATATGTCTCCCCAACAGTGCTACACCGCAGGGTGTCACTCAATTAGTACTATCCCACAGTATGCCATTGCGTCAGAACTGCCACATAGTGTGTCACTCCCTCAGTACTACCTCAAAGTGTGTCACTCCACCAGCACTACCCACAGTGTGCCACTGCATCAGTATAAAATATTGTTTGTTACTCCATTTGTACCACCCTACATTGTGCCACTCCACCAGTGCCTCCCCGCAGATCGTCGCACCATCAGGAATATCACTCGTGTTATCGTCGCATCAGTACTACGCCACCGTGTGTCACTCCATCAGTACAATCCATTGATTATCACTCCATCAGTATACCACGCACCGTGTCACTCCATCAGTACTACCCCACAGTGTCAACCCATCAGTACTTCCTCGCAGCGTCACTCCATTAGTATTCCCCACAGTGTGTCACTCCATCAGTCCTACCTCACCTAGTCACTCCGTCTGTAATTCTCCACAGTTTCACTCTGTTAGTACTTCCCCACAATGCCTCACGCCATTAGCACTACCCGATGTTTATCATTCAATCAGGACTATCCCAGTGGGTCACTCCATAAGTGCTGCCACAAATTGTGTGAATCCATCAGTATTACCAAACCGTGTGTCACTGCATTAGTACTACACCACAGTTTGTCATCACAATAGTACTACCGCTCAGTGTGTCACTCCGTCGGTGAAACCACACAGTGTCTCACTGCATCAATACAACTCCATGGTGTTGAACTCCATCAGCACTGCCCAACATCATGTCACTCCAGTGCAACCCTAGAACGTGTCACTCCATCAATTCTCCCCCCACTATGTTCTTCCATCAGTACTCCCCAAAGTGTTTCACAACATCAGGACTATCTCAAATGTGTCATTCCATCCGCATTACCCCACAGTGTGCTAACCCATCGCTGCGACTCCATAGTGTGTAATTCCTTCAATATGTCACCAGAGTTTGTCATCGCAACAGTACTACCGCAGAGCGTGTCAGTCCGTCAGTATTACTGTGTCACTCCAACAGAATGTGTTATTACATCAGTCCTACCCCACAGTGTGTCATGCCATCAACACACCTCCACAGTACGTCATTACATCAGTACTACTCCACAGTGTTACACTCCATCAGTACAACACTGGAGCGTGTCACTCCATCAGTACTACCCTACAATATGTTATTCCATCAGTATTACACTACAGTGATGCATTCCATCAGTACTGCCTTAAGCTTGTTATTCCATTTTGGACAACCACACGGACTCATTCAATTAGTATTACCCATCAGTGTAACTCTCCATCTGTACTGCCCCACCGTCAGTCCTTACCATTCCACAATGTGCAACCCGACAGTACCACCAAAGATTGGGTCAATACTTCAGTACTAGCCCACTGTGCGCCATTCTGTCCACACTACCCCCAGTGTGTCATTCAATCAGCACTACACCGAAGTATCTCACTCCGTCAGTACAACTGCGCAGTGTGTCAGTCCATCAGTAATATGCACCGTGTGTCACTCCATCAGTACTGCTCTACAGCGTGTCACTCCATCAGTTTTACCCCCACGGGATGTAGTTACACACTGAAGTAGTACTGACGGAGTGACAAACTGCGTGGTAGTACTGATGCAATGACCTCACAATTTGTCACTAAATCAGTGCTATTCCACTGTGTGTCACTCCGTCAGTACTACTCCGCAGTTTGTCATAACAACAGTACTACACATTGTGCCACTCCATGAGTATTACCGCAGTGTGTCACTACGTCAGTAGAGCCCCACGGTGTCCCCCAAGGCTCAGTCCTTGGCCCCCTCCTCTTCATCCTCTACCTGTTCCCCCTTGGTCAATTAATCCGCCGTCATGGTCTCAACTTCCACTGCTTCGCCGATGATATCCAGCTCCTCATCTCCACCAAGTCAATCTCCCCCACCACACACTGTACACTGACAAACTGCATCACTGAAATAAAATCTTGGCTTCAATCAAATTTCCTCAAACTCAATTGCAACAAATCTGAAATCATCATCATTGGTCCATAAACGCTCACCAAATCCACCCAAAACTTCATCCTCAACATTGATGGTCTCCCAGTATCCACCTCCCTTCACATCCGGAATCTTGGAATCGTCTTTGATCAAACCCTCTCCTTCGACAAACACATCAAACACATCACAAAGACAGCCTTCTTCCACCTCAAAAACATTGCCCGTCTCCGTCCATGCCGCTCCTCCACAGCTGCAGAAACCCTCATCCACGCCTTCATCACCTCCCGTCTGGACTACTGCAACAGCCTCCTCTATGGCGCACCCTCAAAAATCATCAGTAAACTTCAATACATTCAAAACTCCGCTGCCCGTCTACTCACCCACACCCCGATCCGTGACCATATCACCCCCGTCCTTTACAAACTCCACTGGCTCCCCATCCACCAGAGAATCCAGTACAAAATCCTCCTCATGACGTACAAAGCCCTCAATAACCTGGCCCCATCCTACCTGACCGACCTCCTCCACAGGCACACTCCCACCTGCACCCTCCGCTCTGCTGCTGCCAATCTCCTATCCCCCCACATCCGGACCAATCTCAGATCCTGGGGGGACAGGGCTTTCTCAATCGCTGCTCCCACCCTATGGAACTCACTACCTCAAACCGTCAGAGACTCCTCCACACTCACCACATTCAAAACATCACTGAAGTCTCACCTATTCAGTACTGCCTTCAACCACTGAAGGTCACCCCACCCTCTGTCTCCTTTCTCTGTTCGTTTACTTATTTATCTATATATTCACTTCCCTCTGTACTCTAAATCCCTGTAAAGCGTCTTTGAGTATATGAAAAGCGCTATATAAATGTAATCTTTATTATTATTATTATTATTATTATTATCATTCCATCAGAACAACTGCAAAGTGTGTCACTTCATCAGTACTACTGCAAATTGTGTCACTCCATCTGTACCAAACCACAGTATGTTCATCCACCCGTACTGCATCAACTGGGGTCACTCCATCAGTACTACAGCGCATTGTGTCACTCCATCAGTACTACCCCACATTGTGTCACTCCATCAGTACTACCCCACATTGTGTCACTCCATCAGTACTACTGCGCTGTGTGTCACTTCATCAATACAACTTCAAACTGTTTCACTCCATCTGTACCAACCCAGTGTGATAATCCACCATTACTACCATGCATTTTGTCACTCCATCAGTTCCACTGCACAGTGCGTCACTCCATCAGTAATGCCCCACACCGTGTCACGTCGTCACTAAAACCCACAGTATGCCATTACATCATTACAAACACACATGTTCACACCCTCAAACACAGTCAAACACGCACACACACATAGCCGCGCACGAAGACACACACAATCTCTCAAATGCAATCACAAACAATCAAATATACTCTCACACATTCTCACATACAATCACACGTACACATGCCCTCACACTAACAGATATTCACACGCACTAGCACGAAGAGACACGCACTTATTCACACACATACACACGAACACATTCTCTGACAACACCATCATATACTCTCCCACACGCGCACACACACACACACACTATCAAAGAATTAAACGCTCAAACACTCTGGCAAACTCACATCCCACATATTCACTCACATTCTCACAAACAGCCACACACACGCACAGACGCAAACACTGTCCTTCACAAACCCACATGCACTCTCCCACTCAGACACAGATACATTCAATCGCACTTGCATCCACACTTACTAATGCTCACACACTCGCACGCACACTCACGCACTCGCACACACACACACACACACACACACACACACACACACACACACACACACACACACACACACAAATATAGGCACTCTTACATACTCGACCCGCATGCACACGCGCACATTTTGGGATTGAGTGTATCCTTGGATGTTCGCGTCGAGCAGCGCAGCGCAGTGTGGCCGGGAGTGTTCCCGGTGAGCTGGGCCAAGCCCTTCAGTCGGCCCGTGTCGGCCCGGTTCGCCCACCGCGGATGGCGATGAGAACCGCGCCTCGGGAGCGAGGTGGGAGCCGCGAGGAACCGCAGAGAGCGAGGTGGACCGTCGGAGAGCGAGGAAGGCCGCCGAGAACGAAGGGGCGACCCGCGGTGCGGCGGCAGGCAGGAGATACAACTATCCGGCCAACGTTTGTAACTTTGTCGGCGTCAAAATGTGGCGACACTTTTGTACCGCCTCGGTGAGGTCTTCTACATGATGTTACCGGGATGTCTGCAAAACTAAGCATTTCACTCTACCTGGGTCCGTGATAATAAGGTATCACTGAATCACTGAAATTCCTGCAACCGCATACACTAACACATATGCACACACACCGACTCATGTGCACAATCTCACACATTCACACTCGCATACACGTGCTAGCACACTCTTGCACGGACTCGCACACTCACACTGTCACACACAATCAATATCCAATGCGAGTCAGGCTACATCTCTGGAGAAATCTAGTTGAGTACGTCAGTTCAGTGCAGTTTATTGTCACGTGTACCGAGGTACCGTGAAAAGCTTTTGTTGCGTGCTACCCAGTCAGTGGAAACAAAATACTTCATTACAGTCGAGCCATTTACAGAGTATAGATACACGATAAGGGGATAACGTCCAGTGCGAGGTAAAGCCTGCAAAATCCGATCGAGGATAGTCCGCGTATCAACAGAGGTAGATAGTAGTTCAGCACTGCTTTCTGGTTGTGGTGGGATGATTCCGTTGCCTGATAACAGCTGGGAAGACACTGTCCCTGAAACTGGAGGTGTGCATTTTCACACTTCTGTGCATTTTACCTGATGGGACAGAGGAGAAGCAGGAGTGGCAATGGTGCGACTCGTTCTTGATTATGCTGCTGGCCTTGCCGAGGCAGCGTGGTTTATAAATTGAGTCAATATATGGGAGGTTGCTTTGTGTGATGGTCTGGACAATTCGCAGCAATTTCTGGCGTTCTTGTATGGAGCTGTTCCCAAACCAAGCTGTGATGCATCTTGATAAAATACTTTCTATGGTGCATCTGTCGAAGTTGGTGAGAGTTGTAGAGGGCACGTCGAACTAGCTAAGCCTGCCAAGGACATGGATGGGTGAAGTTCGGTTCGAGACCCTTCTTCAGACTGATTGTGGTGGGAAGCTGGAGAAGGCTGGAACAGCAGGACAAAGCGAGTTGAATGATGAGTGGGTGAATATCGTTTTCATAGTTAGGTGGTTGAGACCAGAGGTTAAAAGATTAAAGTTGCGAGATAAGGATTGAGCAGGTTGGAATTATAAAGAGAGAGGAGGGAATATCGGTTGAAGATGGAGGTGGAGGGGATGAACAGGTTCGAGTCCGCGTGAAGCAAGAGAAAGAGCGAGGGAAGAGCGGGAAGTTGCACGTTAGTTACCTGCCATTTGCTAATGTTCATACCATTAGGTTGCAAGGTTCCCAAGCGGACTATGAAGCGGCGTTCTTTCTGTTTTAATGTAACCTCTCTGGCGCTGGTGGAGGCCCAGGACAGAAAGGTCAGTGTGCGAGGGGGAGTTACAATGGCTTGCAACGGGGAGATACGGCAAGCCTCAGCAGAACGATGGTGAGTGTTCGACAAAACGGTCGCCGAGTCTCCATTTCACCACGCCGATGTAAAGGAGGCCATATCTGGAACACCAAATGCAGTAGATGAGATTAGAGGAGGTGCAGGTGAACATCTGTCTCACCTGGAAGGGCCGCTCGAGCGTGAGGGAGGGGGTATAGGGACAGCTGTTACATCCCATGTTGGCTAACCGTTTCAACTGCACTTGCCAAGAAAGGCTATGGAAAGAGAAGTGATGGTAAGTGATGGAGAGGTGGGGAAATGGATAGAGAAATCGGTCGTACAAAGATAAAAGGGAGAGATAGAGGAGAAGACGAAAGAAGAGGTGGAGGGAGAGTGAACGGTCAAAGGGAGAGTGGGAGAATGAGGAGAGAGGGGAGTTCAGAGCGAGTGGGTTGGCAAAAGGGGGAGAGGTTAGCATTAGAGAGATACAGGGAGCAGGAGGGAGAGATGCAGTAAGAGTGGGAGGGGAGGGGAGAGAGGTTGGCAGAGAGCGGGCGGCACAGAGAGGGAGAATAGAGAGTGTAGGGGAGAGAGTAACAGTTCAGAGAGAGAATAGCAGTAAAGATGGAGAGAGAGAGAGAAAGAGAGGAGGGAGAGATGATGCATCATTCGCCGTTTGTTCTACTTTTAAGACAATTCTGAGGCAGCAATGGTTCTGTTCACTGAGTGTCGTGAGTCTTTGGGTCGTTGCTCCTCAGAGGTGATGAAGGTAGAGAATGTTGTTGTCCCAAGGCAAAGCCAGATCCATTCGAGACAAGCAAGGACTAAATGCTTACTAGGAGTCTCCGGGAGTGTGGGGTTGAGGTCGCAATCAGTTCAGCCGCGATCACATTGAGTGTTAAAACAGAGTGGATGGGCCATTTTAATCTGATGTGATCTGTTGAACTAATTCATCACGCTGTGGACAAAGGCTGTCCAGTCCACCTTCAAACTGGGCACCAGAAGCCTTGAGACGGTCCCTTGAATTTGGGATTGCCTTGCTGAGTAAAGGAAATCAGATAATCAACATGAGGCGGAGAGTTGGATCCGATGGAGTTTGAAACAATATTCTCTTTGCTGGAACATTGCCGCTCCCAATTTCCATCCCTCAGTATCGCCACAATTCCCAGTCTTCGGAATTTCTCAATCAATTCCCTGAATAAATCACGACCTGTCTCAGCAGGGATTTTACTTGGCTGATGTCATCTGTTTTGCGAGTCATTTCCAAATCTCTATTTTTTAAATCTGTTGAAACTTCACTGTCCCGGTGGAGACGGAAAATGGTATAAAATCTCCGGGAATGTTCTGCCCCGGCATTTCATTCCGAGAGATTACCGGCAGTTCACGGGGACACGTCGCTGGGCAGAGAACATGTGGGGAAAGCTGTACGAATATTACGCCGTGGAGAAAATCTTGTATGTGATCATTGCTGCCGTTGGAGTCCCTGGTCAGTGAGCAGAACGATTCAAGTTTTATAACTCCGTCTGTTAACCGGTGTTGACATGATTCTGATCGTGTTACAATATTCCTAACTGATGATTGTTGTACAAGAATATGTGAAGTATATCAATCCTCTAAATGAAATATCTTTGAATTAACGCTGTGATTTTTCTCATTTTCAGACACCCGAAACTACCTCTCTTTCTCCCACTGCCGGGACCCACTAGAATGCTGTTCTTGCCTTCAGTGGGACCATGCCCAGAGTTGTCCCAGTGCTCGGGACAGGCAGCTCTCCAGGACGGTGTGACTGGGAAGGGGTTTACATTGTGAAGTTCACTGTGTCTGAGTTATTGATCAGAGTGAACACCCGCTCCTGTGGACACGTCTCGCTGTGGAGTCTGTCACAGTCGGATTCCTCCACCTGTTGGTCAATAATTGGATCGATCTCCTGAACCAGTGGCCGCGGATCGACCGGCGTGTGTTTTTACCGAACTGAGGAATGAATCCATTAACGGAGCCACTCTGCTGCCGGATCCTAAGTTGTCCCTGCCTTCTCTCTGAACCCTCCTCGTCCCCATCAGATTCCGAGTTCCCAGAGCCCTGGTTAAACGCGGCCGGTCACGGTTAAGTCTGTGAAACCGGCCCCATCAGAGACTGTGAACAGGGTTAACTGTAGACAGGACCATTCCGCCTATTGCAGCGGGCGGCTGCTCGTTCCCTCCCCTCCCTTTACCCCGCCCGTCGCCTTATCTCCTCTCCCCTGAAGCAGGCAGGTCGGGCACAGTCGGAGCCGGGTCTGACATTGTTAAACCTGCAGCCGCGCACCGACTCCAACACTCCTGATCTCCAGCTGAAAGTGGAGCCGGTGTTCAGCCCCGGAGACCGTGTTCAGTAATGCCCAGTGTCCGCTCCCCTTCTCTTTCCGCAGTGAATTTAGTGGCGATTGTGATCCTGTCCCGGGGAAAGTGCGGTCTCTCCACCTGCACCACTCGCTACCTGGTGGCCATGGCAGCGGCCGATCTACTCACCCTGATCACCGAGGTCATTTTGTATTGGATCCGATACCATTACTTTTATTGGTGTTTCCTGTCCCTCACCCCTGTGTGCAGTGCTAACGAAGTACTGAGGTATTCAGCTACAGACTGTTCTGTCTGGTTCACCGTCACTTTCACCTTTGATCGCTTTGTCGCCATTTGTTGCCAGAAGCTGAAAACTAAATATTGCACCGGGAAAACTGCGGCTGCGGTTCTCGCAACAGCCGGCGTTCTGCTGTGTGTGAAAAACGTTCCCCGCTACTTCACTGCGGAACCCTGGACAACCATCGACAATGTCCCGTGGGGCTGTGGCACGGTGGACAGTTATTACACTGACCCCGGGTGGGTGGCATTTGACTGGATCGACACGGTTTTAACTCCGTTCCTCCCTTTCGCTGTGATCCTGCTGCTCAACGCTCTGACAGTCCGGCACATTTTAGTGGCCAGTCGGGTCCGTCAGGGGCTGAGGGGTGAGAGCAAGGGGGAGAAGCGCAGTGACCCGGAGATGGAGAGCAGGAGGAGGTCTGTGGTTTTACTCTTCACCATCTCCGGCAGCTTCATCCTCCTGTGGCTGACGCTGGTTGTAAACTTCGTCTATTATCAGATCACAGGGATTGGGACTGTTATGAATGATTCCAAATATATCTTTAACTACGTCGGGTATTTGCTGAGTCATCTCAGCTGCTGCACCAACACATTTATTTACGCGGTAACCCAGTCCAAGTTCAGGGAGCAGGTGAAGAGCGCGGTGAAATATCCGCTCACCTCAGCGCTGCGGCTCATTAATAAACCCGCGCCCTGAGCGCATCCCAGAGGGCGGCCGCAGTCTCTCCGCTCCGGGCTCCGGCTCCTCACATTCACCGCCGCATCTTCCAGCTGTCTGTCCCGGGCGGATGATCCCATCGCCGGCCCCGCTCCGGGAACCCCAGCCCCTCACATTCACCCAATCTCCCCCTTGCTCAAAGATGCAGATTAAGCAGAAAAAATAACACCATTGCCTGTCATATATATTGATCATTTTTAATGACAGTCCCTGATCATTGATCAAGATCAAGATAGATCAAGATAGCTTTATTTGTCATCCAAATTGGACGAAATTTGGACTGCCATCTCTCTCTCTCTCTCTCTCTCTCTCTCTCTCTCTCTCTCTCTCTCTCTCTC
>NW_027601370.1:94104-116597 GCF_053455715.1 Rhinoraja longicauda
TAATCTCTCGGAATGAAATGCTGGGGCAGAACATTCCAGGAGATTTTATACTATTTTCCGTACCACCGGGACCGTAAAGTTTTAGCAGAGTTTAAAAATAGAGATTTTGAAATGATTCGCAAACAGATGACATCAGCCAAGTCAAATCCCTGCTGAGACAGGTCGTGATTTAATCAGGGAATTGATTGAGAAACTCCAAAGACTGGGAATTGTGGCGATACTGAGGGATGGAAATTGGGAGCAGCATTGTTCCAGCAAAGGGAATATTGTTTCAAACTCCATCTGGTCCAACTCTCCGCCTCATGTTGCTTGTCTGATTTAATTCAATCCACTTCGGTCACAAAGGCAATCCCAAATTCCAGGGACCCTCTCAGGACTTCTGGTGCCCAGTTTGAAGGTGGAATGGGCGACCTTGGTTCTCAGGTTGAGGAGTTAGGTCAACAGATCACGTCGCACTAAAATGGCCACTCCACTCTGCTTCACCACTCAATATGATCGCGCCTTAACTGACTGCAACCTCACCCCCCACACTCCCGGCGACCCCGGTAACAATTCATCTCTTGCTTGCCTGGAATGGATCTGACTTTGACCGGGGGCAATAATATTCTCTGCCTTCATCACCTCTGTGGAGGAACGACCCAAAGACACACCACACTCAGAGAACAGAAACATTGCGACCTCAGAATTGTCCGAAATGTAGATAAAACAGCGAATGATGCGGCACATCTCCCTCCTCTCTTTCTCTCTCCCTCCATCCTTACTGCTGTCATCTCTCTGAATTGTTACTCTCTTCCATGCCCTCTCTATTCTCCCTCTCTCCGCCGCCCTCTCTCTGTCACCCTCTCCCCCCTTACCCATCCCTTCGCTCTCACTCTCCTGCATCACTCCCTCCGTTTCTCTTTATCTCTCTGACCCTTTTCTCTCTCCCTTTTGAGCACCAGCTCGCTCTGAACTCCCCTCACCCTTCACCTTCCCACTCTGCCGTTGATAGTTCACTATCCCTCCATCCCTACCCATTTCATCTTCTCCATTATCTCTCACTTTCATCTTTTTTTCTCCCTATCTGCCTCTCTCTCTTTTCCCCCCTCCCCCCCCCCCCCCCTCCCTCGCCCTCAATTCTCTCTCCAATGCCTTTCTTGGGAAGTGCCGTTAAAACGGTTATCCCCATGGGATGTAACATCTGTCTCCACACCCCCTCCCCCACACTCTGTCGGCCCTTCCAGGTGGTACAGATGTTCACCTGCACCTCCTCTAATCTCATCTGCTGCATGCGGTGTTCCAGATATGGCTCCCTTTACACCGGGGTAACAAAGCGTAGAGTCGGCGACCGTTTCGCCGAAATATTACCCTCATCCCGCCAAGGCTTGCTGGATCTCCCCGTTGCTAACCATTGTGACTCACCTTCCCACACTGACCTTTCTGTCCTGGGACTCCTCCATTGCCTGAGTGAGGCTACATGCAAACTGTGAAAACGCCACCTCATATTCCCGCTTTGGTACCTTACAACCAAATGGTATGGACATTGAATTGTCCAATGTTAGTAACTAATGTGCATAATCCCGCTTTCACCTCGCTTTTCCTCGTGCCTGAACTGTTCACCCGCTCTACCCACCTTCCACCGATATTGGTGTCTTTCTCCCTATAGTTCCATCGTCTTCAACCCTTATCACACACCTTTATCTTTTAATCTCTGGTCTCAACCACCTGACCATGAAAACTCTAATCACCATCATCCGCTCATCATTCATTTCGCTTTGTCCTGCACCCTCCGTGCCAGACCTCTTCCCCTTCCCACCACAATCGGATATCTTAAAGAAACATTTGGGGATCTTATAGAAACATATAAAATTATAAAAATGACTGGACAAGCTAGACGCAAGAAAAATGTTCCGAATGTTGGACGAGTCCAGAACCAGGGGCCACAGTATTAGAATAAAGCTGAGGTCATTTAAAACTGAGGTGCGAAGGAACGTTTTCATCCAGAGAGTTGTAAATTTGTGTAACTCTCTGCCACCGAGGGCAGAGGAGGCCAAATCACTGGATGGATTTAAGAGAGAGTAAGATACACCTCTAGGGGCTAGTGGAATCAATGGATATGGGAGAAGGCATGCACGGGTTATTGATTGTGGCCGATCAGCAATGATCACAATGAATGGCGGTATTGGCTCGAAGGGCGAATGACTTCCTCCTGCGCCTATTTTCTGTTTCTATGTTTATATGTCTGAAGAAAGGTTCCGAACCGGAACGACGCCTATCCATGTTCTTAGAAGGTTTATGAAGTTTGGTATGTCCCCTACAACTCTCACCAACTTCTACAGATGCAGCAGAAGACGTATTTTATCAGGATGCATCACAGCTTGGTTTGGGAACAGCTCCATCCAAGACTGCAAGAAATTGTAGTGTTTTGTGGACGCAGCCCAGACCATCACACGCACAAACTGATGTCCCTTCTATTGACTCCGTCTACACTTCACGCTACCTCGGCAAAGCCAACAGCATAATCAAGGAGCAGTCTCACTCATTCACTCCCTCTCTCCTCTCTCTCCCATCGAGGCTAAGTTGCAGATGTATGAAAACGCACACCATCAGTTTCAGGGAGAGTTTCTTCACAGTTGTTTTCAGGCATCTGGTCCATTGTACCACAACCAGAGAGCAGTGCCGAACTATTATCTACCTCTTTGGTGACCCTTAGACTATCCTTGATCGGATCTTGCCGGTTTTACCTGGGTCAAAACGTTGTTCCCGTATCATGTCTGTATACACTGTAAATGGCTCTATTGTTATCATGAATTATCTTTCTGCTGACTGGATACCACGTAACAAAACCTTCTCCCTGTACCGCGGTACACATAACAATAATCCAAACTAAACTGATGAACTAAACTAAACTTCTCCAGAGATGCAGCCTGACCCGCATTGGTTAATGCATGAGTGTTTAAGCACGTGTGTGTGAATGTGAATGTGTGAGACTGTGCAAATAATTTGGTGTGTGTGTGTATGTGTATGTGTGTGAGTGTATGCATTTGCAAACATTTCAAATATCCAATGAAACAAATTGTCACGTGTACCCGGGTCCAGTGAAATGCTTTGTTTTGCGGACAACCCGGTAAAATCACGCGGCAGGCCTCATCTCGGCAGTATAGAAGTGTCGCCACAGTTTTGCCGCCGGCAAAGTTACAAACGTTGGCCGAATGGTTCTATCTCCTGCTGCCGCCGCACCACGCGTTCTCGGCGGCCTTCCTCGTTCTCCGATGGTCCACCTCACTCTCTGCGGTTGCTCGCCGCTCCCTCCTCGATCCCGAGGCGCGGGTCCCATCGCCGTGCGCGGTGGGCGAGCCGGGCCGACCGGGCCGACTGAAGGGCTCAGCTCGGCTCATTGGAAACACTCCAGGCCGCGCTGCGCTGCGCTGCTCGCTGCGAACACCCCGGGATCCTTCGCCACCCCAGCATGTGTAGGTCTGCATGCGCGTCTGCGTGTCAGTGCGGCAGAGTTTGTAAGAGTCCTTGTGTGCGTGTGTGTGTGTGTTTCTGTCCGAGCGAGTGCGCGTGAGTGTGTGAGCATTAGTAAGTGTGAGTGTAGGTGCGTTTGCATGTATCTGTGTCTCTGAGTAGGAGAGTGCATGTGTGTTTGTGAGTGACAGTGTTTGCGTGTGTGAGTGTGTGTGGCTGTGAGACAATGTGAGAGAATATGTGGGGATGTGAGTTTGTGAGAATGTTTGCATGTAATTGTTTGATAGTGGGAAAACATGTGAGTGAGTGAGTGAGTGTGATTGAGTTGAGCAAGTGAGTGCCCGTGAGTGTGCGAGTGCGTAAGTGTGTGCGAATTAGCGCATGTCTCTTTGTGCTTGTACCTGTGTTACTGTTACTGTGAGTGCATGTGTGTGTGACTGTATGTGATAATGCGTGAGAGAGTATTTGAGTGCATGTGACTGAATCTGTGAGATTGTGTGCATGTTCGGGTTCTGGTATGTGTGTGTATGCGTGTTTGACTGTGATTGAGTGTGTGAATATATGTCCTTGCGCTTATGTGACAGCATGAGTGTGTATACCATGATCGTGTGTGCATGAGCGTCAGTGCGTGAGGGTGTGTGTGTCTGTGTGAGAGTGTTAGTAGTGTGTAATATTGCATTCGTATGAATACGTTTATGAGTGTGTTTGACTGTGCATGGTGAGAGTCTGTTCGAGTGCATAGGTATACAACGTTGTAAGTGGTTAAGAATGTGTGCGTTTACGTCAGTGTATGGGAGTGTGTGACCAAGTGTGAGTGCGTGCTTGTGTAAGTAAGCATTAGTGATGGAGAGACGCATTGTGGTGCATTACTGATGGACTGAGAAACTGTGGAGTAGCACTTATGCAATGATGCACTGTGTGGGGAAAACAATGGAGGAAGTGCAGATGGAGTGATTTACTGCCGGATGTACTGAGAGCGTGGTTCAGTTTGGGGTAGTACTGATGTAGTGTCATTGAGTGGGGTAGTACTGATGGAGCAACAGACTGTGATGTAGTATTGATGGAGTGTCACACAGTGGGGTAGTACAGATACCGAGAGCCATCTGGATGGTACTAATTGGGTGACAGACTGCGGTACGGTACTGATGGAGGGACACACTATGGGGCAATACTAATGCAATCACAGGCTATGGAGTAGTTCTGATGGAGTGACGCACTGTGGGGTAGTATTGATGGAATGAAGCATTGTGGGGCAGTGCTGATAGCGTGACACTGTTGGGTGGTACTGAAGGGATGCCACAATTTGCAGTCGCAATGGGAGCAATACACTGTGGGGTAGCACTGATGGAGAGACACTGTGGGATATTACTGATGAAATGACACACTGTGATATATTATTGAATGACAAACACTGGGGTTGTATTAACGGAAATATCACGTTGTTGGTTAGTACTGATGGACGGACATACTGTGATGTAGTATTGATGGAGTGACACACGGTGGGGTTGTACTGGTGGAGTGACACTGTGGGATATTACTGATGGAATCACATACTGTGATGTATCATTGAACGACAAACACTGGGGTAGTAGTAATGGAAGTGTCACGTTGTGGGGTAGTACTGATGGAGGGACACACTGTGATGTAGTATTGATGGAATGACACACGGTGGGGTAATGCTGATGGAGTGTCACGCAGTGGGGTAGTACTGATAGCGAGAGACACTGGGTGGTACTTATTTGGTGACAGACTGTGGTGCGGTACTGATGGAGTCACACATTGTGGGATAGCACAGACGGACTGGCATAATGTGAAGTGTTATCGATGGATTGACACACAGTGGGGTAGTGATCATTGATGTCACACTATGGGATAGTACCAATGGAATGACACATGGTGGGATAGTACTGATTGAGTGACACACTGTGCGTGGTACTGTTGGGATGCGCACTGTGCATTTGGACACATTGACTCACGCTGTGTGGATGTACTGATGGAATGACGCGCTGTGTGGCAGTAATGAGGGTGTGACAATTAGTGGGATAGTATTTATACCGTGAGACAATGTAGACTAGTACTGTAGGTGTAACATACCATGGAATAGTACAGATGGGTTGACACACTGTGCGATGGTACTGATGGTCTGGCACACTGTGGAGTAGTATCGATGGAGTAACACACTGTATTATCAATTGATACCTTGGGATAATACCGATGAAGTGACAGACGAAGGAGAGTTAGTAGATGTTGTTTACCAAGATTTAAAGGAAGCCTTTGATAAGGTGCCATGCGTGAGGTTGCTAAGGAAGATGAAAGGCCAAGGTATCACAGGCGAGATACTTGCACAGATACCAGTTTGGCAGGATGGCAGAAGGCAGAGTGGCAATAAAGGGGGCTTTTTCTAGTTGGTTGCCAGTGAATAGCGGAGGTTCACAGTGGTCGGAGCTGGGGCAGCTATTGTTCACGTTGTACATTAGTAATTTGGACGATGAGATTGAGGGCTTTGTGGCAAAGTTTGCGGATGATGCGAAAATAGGTTGAGGTGTACGTTGTGTAGAGAGAGAGGAACTCTGCAGAAGGAATTGGACAGGTTGGGAGAGTGGGCAAAGTGGCAGATGGAATATAGTGTAGCAAAGTGTGGAGTCATTCATTTCGGTTGTAGGAATTTGGTAGTAGACTATTTTCTAAATGGGGTGTGAAACCAGAAATTGGACGTGCAAAAGGACTTAGGAATGCTGGTTCGGGATTCCCAAAGAGTTAATCTGCAAGTCGAATCTGTAGTAAAGAAAGCAAACTCGATGCTTGCCTTTATTCCAAGAGGGTTCGTATTCAAAAACAGGGATATGATGTAGCGGTTCAAAAGTCGCTGTTCAGGCGGCATATGGAATATTGTGAGCAAGTCTGGCACCAGATCGGAGAAAGGATGTGCTGGCTCTGGAAACGGTCAGAGGACGTTTACAAAAATTATCCCAGGAATTAGTATGTTAACCTATGATGAGCGTTTGTCGGCACCTGGCCTGTACTCGCTGGAGTTTAGAAGAAAGTGAGGGGGGGGGGGGGGGGGTGTTAGAAATATTTTCCCAACAAACGACAGTCACAGCAATTTAGATCCAACTGAATGTTTTAATACATGAGAGAGGATTGCACAGAATACAGGAGTCTGAACAAGTCTCTCTAAAGCAGCAGTGCCCCCCTCATTTGTTTATACCATGGAGTAGACAAAGATGTATGGGAAAAGGAACAAGGGAATTAGTGACGGCTGACGGCCTACCAGGGCCCAGTAACGACTAAAACCCAAGTAACTTGTCGTAACCAGAAAAAGAAAATGAAAAAATCAATCATAAAATGGATTTGGACGACTAGTCTTTGTATGGTTGTAAATGGATGGGATTACGTTATAAAACTTAAGGAAGATTAAAAAGGCACCTTCCACATTGACCCATGTAAAGAGTACCCCGGAATGTGGTGTGGCGAAAGAGCCTATGGCGCCGATGGAACATACGTGTGCAGAGCCCCGTGCCGCACATGGGGTCAGGTTTTCCAACACTCTCTCAATGGGGGCTACCAAGGGTGGGGAATGTCTGACGGAACAGACTTACACAGCAGATGGTCCTTGGTGGTAGCCTCCACGCCCCTCCATCGAAAGAATTGGAAAACCATCGTGACAATAAAGAAGCCCAAACAACAGGACGTAGGCAACTACTTCCTTTGTGTAGATGCAAGGATGCAGGATCCATGTTGCAAATTCAGAATAGAAGTTGGGAAAGGGAGTAAGACAGGGGCCACGCCCACCCCGAAACCAAAAGGACCTGAAGAGAGGATTATAAAAATAATTCCAATAAAAGACCTAAAAAAAAATCCTTGCGGACGGCTCAGCCTCCAGGGCTTTGGCTGGGTTAACATCGTTGGCGGAGGAGCTAGGCGTGAACTCCGGGGTAGACACTTCATGGACAAGGTTCCTTGAGAACTGGTTCGGGAAATGGAAAAATATTGTAATTTCTGCACTAACATCCTTCATAGTGATTACAGGAATGTTAGCCGGATTCGGATGCTGTATAATTCCCTGTGTTCGAGGGTTGTCTCAAAGACTAATAGAAACAGCCCTTACAAAGAAAATGCTGATGATGTACGAGTTGGTTCCTCAGAAAGGGATTGAGGAAGAAGAAGTGGACATTGGCGGCACGGTAGCGCAGCGGTAGAGTTGCTGCTTTACAGCGAATGCAGCGCCGGAGACTCAGGTTCGATCCTGACTACGGGTGCTGCACTGTAAGGAGTTTGTACGTTCTCCCCGTGACCTGCGTGGGTTTACTCCGAGATCTTCGGTTTCCTCCCACACTCCAAAGACGTACAGGTATGTAGGTTAATTGGCTGGGTAAATGTAAAAATTGTCCCTAGTGGGTGTAGGATAGTGTTAATGTACGGGGATCACTGGGCGGCACGGACTTGGAGGGCCGAAAAGGCCTGTTTCCGGCTGTATGTATATGATATGATATGATTGACCTAAGGGATACCTTCATGGCCTAAACGGACCCCCCGCGGATGAACAGATTGCATAAAGTCAAAAGAAAGTGCAATGTTGTAATGGAACCGGGGAGGGGTTCGGGACGGGGGAATTTTTAGAAATTGTTAATAAATTGTTGGATAATTGTATAAACAGGAGGAAAATGATATATATTAAATAAATTCATTCCTATAGTTATCGGGGACTGTACCTTTAAGAATAATGTATGGACAAGCGGATGCTTGTTCGTAGACTTTGCTCACTTCTATTAGGTGCTAACTGTAGTTTTGTACTTTGCATACCTGCATGTGGAGATTGATTAAGTTGCACTTTACATACCTGCATGATGATTAAGTTGTGTTACATACCTGCATGATGGGATTAAGTTGTGTTCAATACATCTTTGTCTACTCCATGGTATAAAGAAATGAGGGGGGCACTGCTGCGTTAGAGAGACTTGTTCAGACTCCTGTACTCTGTGCAATCCTCTCTCAGTGGGGGGTCATTGGAACATACATAATAGTGGAAGTCTTGGATAGAGTGCATATAGAAAGGATGTTTCCATTAGTGAGAAAGTCCAGAACGAGAGGTCATATCCTCAGAATTAAAGGGTGTTCTGTTAGGAAGGAGATGAGGAGAAAATTGTTTACTCAGATGATGGTGAATCAGTGGAATTCTTTGTCACGGAAAGCTGTGGAGGCCAATTCAATGGATATTTTTAAAGCAGGGATAGATAGATTATTGATTAGTAAAGGTGTCAGAGATTATGGGGGGAAGGCAGGGGAATGGGATTCCGAGAGTTCGATAGATGAGCCACGATTGAATGGCGGAGTAGACTGGATGGATCAAATGGCTTAATTGTGCTTTTGAATGAATGAATGAATGAATGAATGAATGAATGAATGAATGAATGAATGAATGAACGAATGAATGAATGAACGAATGAATGAATGAATGAATGAATGAATGAATGAATGAATGAATGAATGAATGAATGAATGAATGAATGAATGAATGAATGAATGAATGAATGAATGAGTTTATTGGGCAAGTATGTGCATATACAAGGAATGTGCCTTGGTGCTCCGCTCACAAATGACAACACAAACATAAAGTTAACAATTAAGAATAAAGCATAACCACATCAAAACAATAAGGATATACCATTACGATCTAAACATGTGGGTGAAAATACACCAGAACAAAAAAGAGACTACAGACTTTGGTTATTGAGTAGAGCTAATACCCCTGGAAAAAAAAACGTTTTTATGTCTGGTTGTGGCTGATTTGACAGTCCGGAGTCGCCTTCCAAAGGGAAGTACTTCAAAGATTTTCTGGGCAGGGGGAGAGGGGTCAGAGATAATGTTGCCCGCTCGCTTCCTGGCCCTTGCACTGTACAGTTCGTTAATGGGGGGAAGGTTACAGCCAACAACCTTCTCAGCTGTTGCACCCTCCGGATGTCGTGCTTGGTGGCTGAGCCAAACCAGACCATGATGGAGAGGGTGAGGACGGACTCAATGATAGCAGTATAGAATTGTACCACCATTGCCTGGGGCAGATTGTGTTTCCCCATTGGCCGCTGGAAGTACATCCTCTTTTGGGCCCTTTTGACTGTGGATTCGATGGTGGCCCCCGATTTAAGGTCCCTGGAGATGATGGTTCCAATGAACTTAAATCACTCCACAGATGTGATTGTGGTGTTGTTGATGATGAGTGGGGGGAGGGAAGGAGAGCTCATCGAACGTCTACAATGAGTCCTTATTCATCCCTAGGACCTTATGCCGGCTTACTCCTGCACCTCCTCCCTCACACCAAAGCAGCCCTTCCAATTGAGACTCGCACCTCTTCTAATATCATCTACGGCATTCCAGATATGGCCTCATTTACATCGTGATCCAGTGCAGACTCGACGACCGTATCACCGAGCACTTACCCGCGTTACACCAAGGCCTACCGGATGTCTCCATTGCCAACCATTGTAACACCCCTTCTCACACTAACCTTCTGGGCCTCCTCCATTGCAAAGATAAAGTGTGATGCTTCATTTTGCATACAAAAGCATGCAGCAGGCCTCACCGAGGCAGTAGATTTAGATATACAGCGCAGAAACCGGCCCTTCGGCCCACCGGGTCCGCGCCGCCCAGCGATTCCCGCACACTAACACTATCCTACACCCACTAGGGACAATTTTTATATTTGCACAGCCAATTAACCTACATACCTGTACGTCTTTGGAGTGTGGGAGGAAACCGAAGATCTCGGGGAAATCCCACGCATGTCACGGGGAGAACGTACAAACTCCATACAGACGGCCCCCGTAGTCAGGATCGAACCTGAGTCTCCGGCGCTGCATTCGCTGTAAGGCTGCAACTCTACCGCTGCGCCACCGTGCCGCCACATTTTTAAGCCGACAAAGTTACAAACGTTGGCCGAATAGATGTATCTCCTGCCTGCCGCCGCATCGCGGGACGCCCCTTCGTTCTCGGCGGCCTGCCTCGCTCTCTGACGGTCCATCTCGCTCTCTGCGATTCCTCGCGGCTCCGTCCTCGCTCCCCTGGCGCGGCACCCTTCGCCGTCCGCGGTGGCGAGCGAGGGGCTTGGAGGGATTGGCCCCGCTCACCGGGTACACTCTTGCCGCGCTGCGCTGCGCTGCTCGCCGCGAACACCCCGGTATCCTTCTGAATCCCAAAATGTGTAAATGTGCATGTGTGTGGGAGTGCGGCAGAGTTTGTAAGTGTGTCTGTATTTGTGTGCGTTTCTGTGTGTGCGTATGCGTGTGAGTGTGTGAGCATCAGTAAGTGTGGGTGCAATGGCGATTGAATGTATCTGTGCCTCTGAGTGGGAGAGTGCATGTGTGTTTGTGAGTGGCAATGTTTGCAAATGTGAATGTGTGTGGTTGCTTTTCTGTGAGGCAATGTGAGAGAACATGTGGTAATGTGAATTTGTGAGAATGTTTGAGCAAATGCTTGATAGTGAGAAAATATGTGAGTGTGAGAGTATATGGTGGTGTTGAGTAAGTGAGTGTCCTTGAGTGCGTTAGTGCGTAAGTGTGTGCGAATAAGTGCCTGTCTCTCAGTGCTAGTGAGGTTATCCACTTTGGTTGTAAGAATAGGAAGGCAGAGTATTATTTGAATGGTGTCAAGTTAGGAAAAGGGGACGTACAACGAGGTCTGTGTGGCCGAGTGCATCAGTCACTGAAAGAAAGCATGCAGGTACAGCAGGCAGTGAAGAAAGCCAATGGAATGTTGGTCTTCATAACAAGAAGAGTTAAGTATAGGAGCAAAGAGGTCCTTCTGCAGTTGTACAGGGCCCTAGTGAGACCGCACCTGGAGTACTGTGTGCGGTTTTGGTTTCCAAATTTGAGGAAGGATATTTTTGTTATTGAGGGCGTGCAGCGTAGGTTTACTAGGTTAATTCCCGGAATGGCGGGACTGTCATGTGTTGAAAGACTGGAGCCATTAGGCTTGTATATACTGGAATTTAGAAGGGTGAGAAGGGACCTTATCGAAACGAATAAGATTATTAAGGGGTTGGACACGTTAGAGGCAGGAAACATTTTCAAAATGTTGGGGGAGTCCTGAACAAGGGGCCACAGTTTAAGAATAAGGGGTAGGCCATTTAGAACGGAGATGAGGGAAAACTTTTTCAGTCAGAGAGTTGTAAATCTGTGGAATTCTCTGCCTCAGAAAGCAGTGGAGGCCAATTCGATAAGATCTCCTCTCATCCTTCTAACTTCTAGTGTAGACAAGCCTTGTCGCTCTAGTCTTTCAACATATGACAGTCCCGCCATTCCAGGAATTAACCTTGTAAACCTATGCTGCACGCCCTCATTAGCAAGAATATCAAATTTGGAGACCAAAACTGCACACAGTACTCCAGGTGCGGTCTCACCAGGGCCCTGTACAACTGCAGAAGGACCTCTTTGCTCCTATACTCAAATCCTCTTTTTATGAAGGCCAACATTCCATTGGCTTTCTTCACTGCCTGCTGTACCTGCATGCTTCCTTTCAGTGACTGATGCACTAGGACACCCATATCTCGTTGTACGCCCCCTTTTCCTAACTTGACACCATTCAGATAATACTCTGCCTTCCTATTCTTACCACCAAAGTGGATAACCTCACACTTATCCACATTAAACTGCATCTGCCATGCATCCGCCCACTCAAACAACCTGGCCAAGTCACCCTGCAAACTCATAGCATCTTCCTCACAGTTCACACTACCACCCAGCTTTGTATCACCTGCAAATTTGCTAATGGCACTTTTAGTCCCTTCATCCAAGTCATTAATGTATATTGTAAATAGCTGAGGTCCCAGCACCGAGCCTTGCGATACCTCACTAGTTACTGCCTGCCATTCTGAAAGGGACCCATTTATCCCCTCTTTGCGTTCTGTCTGTCGACCAATTTTCTATCCATGTCAGTACCCTACCTTCAATACCACGAGGGAAGGGCGTGTTCCAGCTCGGTAGAGATATTGAAGACAAACTGCACCGCGTTTCTGCAACACGCCCTTCCCTCGTGGGAGAGTGCAGGTCCCGTCGATAGATCCAGAGAACCCCACCGTCACACAGGGAGTGATCGAGGCCTGCTAATCCCTCCTCGGACAGCCATTCCCCCGATAACGCCGTTACATGAGCGTATCCTGGGAACCCCGCGATTCGCACAGTAGGTAATTTATCCATTACAGTCTCTCATCCCGGCAATTCCAGTGATAGGGATCTTTGAAGCTCTCTCGTCCCACTTAAACATTACATCTTTACAAGTAACTGGTTAACAGCCATAGGACCAATTGTGAGCATGGGATCGCCACAGCGCACCGGACACAGACTAACATCTGACTTATTCAGCCAGTCAATGATAGTACAGCGGACAGTATCGCCGCTTGTCCCGTGCGCGACTCTGATCCAATTGCGCGACGCAATACTTTTTTGAGTTCCCAAATTCAATAGAATTGTTGGTTCGCTGTGTAAGTAGTGGCCCATGGAAGAGGGCGAAATGGATGGAATTATAATTAGGCGTTTGCATCACTAATGAAGCTCATTTTAAAGCACTCTACGGACATCAAAAAAGTATTTTAATCCGCTGTCGGCACTGAAGACAATTTAACCGTCCAAGAACTTCAGCTGCTTACGGCCCTAATGCCTTCCTTCCCTACTTCCGCCGACCCACACCTGCAGCGCCGCCACTCCGCCATCAAATGTAGCGCAACGACTCATTTTCCGCAGTTACTGGACGGAATCGGGCTGCGGCGCAACAAGCAATTGTGCTGCAGAAAGCAGCTGCGGCGCTCATTTTTTATCCGACCTTCCCAATTGATTTGCGTTATTTAAGTTCCTCCTTTCTCACTGGACAAAATTCGCTCTCTGCATCGACAGAAGTATCGTGTTCCTATTCCCCTGTCCTTGGTGATGTTTATACTAATCGACTGGACTGATTTTACAGCGGCTTACTTGTGCCCATTGCCACCCAACGGCATTTTTGGGGACTATAATATCTTTCTAACACCGTGGCAAAATAATAATAATAATAATAATAATAATAATAATAATAATAATAATAATAATAATAATAATAATAATAATAATAATAATAATAATAATAATAATAATAATAATAATAATAATAATAATAATAATAATAATAATAATAATAATAATAATAATAATAATAATAATAATAATAATAATAATAATAATAATAATAATAATAATAATAATAATAATGTAGGAGCCATTTATGCTTAATTCAGTTATTGTCATTGTGTTATGGCTATGTTTTAATAATTCTAGTTTATGACTTTTTGCCTGCTTGTGGGTGTGACATAATGCGTAATTGGGAGTGTCTAGATGGGAGGAGGCTAGTGTGTCGACAGAGGTTGTGGGTCAGTTTAGACTCGGAGGATGGTGAGCATACAGTTCTTTACCACGCGCTCGTACCACACGCTCGCAACGGTTATATTTGTAAGAACCATACGGTAATAGCTGCAAGAATTTCTAGATATTGTTTGAAGAAGAAACAGTTGATAATGTACGGAAACTGATGAATTACTCGATGATTTATGCTACTTTAATAAAACAAATTAATGAAGAAAAGAAGTTTGGAAGATTCGTTTTGTCATATGACGTGTGCGTCAGCTATAACTACATTTCATCCCCGATAAGTAATGGCTATCGAAATCGGATTTCAAGATGGTATAGAAACCATTACACTAGAGTAAAGAACTTGCTCTGAAGGAATTCGAGTAAAGAACTTGCTCTGAAGGACTAAAGTAAAAGGAATTTAAGGAAGACTTGTTCTACAAGCAAAATCCGATTCTACAGTGGAATTGAATAAGAAGCTGAATCTCTGCCAGGGATTGGAGCTGAAATCCGGGAACAAAGAACCTGCCGGTCGAAGGCAAATTGACACGGTCTACACCTGGATACTCGGAAGATTGAAGACTTAATTGACCGGGTACAGTGACTAGAAGACTGTTTAGTTGTGATTTGAAGTTTAAAAAAACTAAAAGCCTGTGGAAAATGTCTGCAGAAGTACTGTTTGATACAAGAAGCTTGTTTTTGCTACGACGAGATAAGGAAGCCCAACTCGCGGAGCATGACCTTGAAATTAATGATGTTATGAACTTCTGAAAGATAAAGTGCTCAGCCAGCGATTGTTTACCATAGGTGCTTGCCGAAGACTTTCAGCCTTGAAATTAATGATGTATTTTGAAAAAATGCTCATTCTGTTTTGAATTCTTCTGGTGTTGCTGGAGCATAGTGATAAGCACAAATTATCATGGATCTTCCGTCAGGTAAGTACGAAGAACTGCCACCGGAGGGAAATGTGGAGCAAAAGGCAAGAAGATATGAAAAAAGAGACATTCAACTTTCGGAAAAAGGACTGGCGGCCTATCTGGAAAGATGCCAGAAGGAGAGAGACAAGCTGTGGAGGAAGGTCATTAAATCGATTAAATGTCAGAAGGAACTGATGGAAGCAGATGGGAATGCGAACACTGTACAATCTAATATGGATCACCTGCTTAACCTTCGCCAAGAGGTTAGAGAAAAACAACACTCGATATTGTGTTTGCAATTACCAGAAGGACAACTCGAATGGCACACTTAGTGGTTCCAAGAGAGGGAAAAGATTTTTGACGGTTTCGTGGCTGACGTGGAGAAATGGATGCCTGAAGCCATGGCTCAAACATCGCACTCTACAGTGGAAGGCGCGCTGCGACAATGTGTAGAGGTGGAAGAAGAGATTACACCTCAGGATAGTGTCTCAAACGTCTCAACGCGAATATCTAGACATAAATCCAGTTCTGTAGCCAGTTCAGATACGAGGGTCTCCGCTCAAATTGAAGCTGAAGCTGAGATGGCTGCCCTCTCGCTAGAAGCGGCCGCCTTAGAGAAAAAAATATGAGATTGAGGACCAAGAAGAACAGCTGAAGTAAGAGGCATAGAGACTAGAAGAGCAGCTGAAGGGAGAGGCTGAGAGACAAGCAGAACAGCTGAAAAGACAAGAATAACAGCTGAAGAGAGAGAAGGAACGGCTGGAAATAGCCACAAAGCTGGAAGCTGCAGAGGCAAGGAAGGACGTACTGGAAGGCCGAAGGTCGAAAGCCAGCTCGAGAGTTTCCCAGAAGAAGGGTTCCTTAATCCAAGAAGGAGCTACTAAGTTGGAACCAAAGGCTGAGGCCAACCCACAGCCAGTGCCAGCCTGGTCTCGTGACGCTGAACTGGCACTGAGTAAGTCGAGGGTCGACGAAACTTTAACAAAGCAACCTACCTTTGGGATGCCTGTTACGGCTCGGGATGAGCCAACCCAATACACGTTTCAGAGGCCCGCTCGTCAGCTACCTACACTCAGACAGAGACAGACAACTGACTATGGGGCTCATGGCAGAGCTTACCAGGATCGCCCTGAACCAAGCCAGGGGCCTCAAAATTAGTTCAATGAATCAGTAAGGAACCAAACGAGACTCAGCGAGCTCATGGTCCAACAAAATCTTTCTGCTACCTTACCCCCAATGGAAATTCCTCATTATGATGGTGATCCCTTACAATATGGGACTTTCATATCGGCGTTCGAAGATGGAGTTGAAATGAAAACCACGAGTTTCAGAGATCGTCTGCGATTTCTGGAGCAACACACGAGTGGATATGAGAAGCAGCTTGTTAGGAGTTGCCGATATTTGCCTGCGGATGCGGGCTATCGAAAGGCAAGAAGATTGCTTGGAGAGCATTTTGGTGACAAACAGAAGATTGCTAACGCATACATGAAAAAGGCCTTTGCTTGGCCAGTTATTAAGGCGGAGGATGTGAAGGCGTTGCATGAGTTTGCAATGTTTCTCAGTGGTTGTTGTGATTCCATGAGAAATGGCAGCCACATGGAAGAGATGAACATTGTTAGTAATATGAAGGCTATCGTCCTGAAACTGCCCTATAGGCTCAGAGAGAAATGGAGAGACAAAGCAGGCCTGATACAGGAGGTTGACGATAGAGAGGCCATGCTTCCTGACCTGGTGAATTTCAAGGAAAGAGAAGTACGGTTAATGTCAAACCTACGCTACGGGAATATTCAAGATCCTAAATCAGCAACTGTTAAAGGCTCTACATTTACTAAGGGCAGGGGAAGACCAGGACCTAAGGAAAGCAGTTTTGCTGCCACCGTAATAACTGTAGAAAAGAAGGGCGGTGTGAAAGAAGAGGTATCTACCGTTAAACCGCATGGTGTCGGAAATTCAAGAAACGGGATTATAAAAAAAGGATTGACTTCTTGAAGGAGAAAGGAATCTGCTATGGATGTCTGAAGAAAGGACACATGGTCAAGGACTGCAGGAATAAGATAATTTGTAACATATGTAAACAAGATCATCCTGAGTTGCTTCACACCAAACAGAGGTATACGGACGCGATGCCGGAGCAAGTGGAACAAACGGAGAAGCCGGCCATGAGTGACGTTGTTGCCCCCCCCCCCCCTCAGTTAACTGCACATATTGGGGCCGGGGTAGAAGCCTGTACTTTCGCCATCCTGCCAGTACAGGTAAGGAGCAGTGAAGGGAATACAGTGTTGCAAACATATGCCTTTTTGGACAGTGGAAGTTCCGCTACCTTATGCACAGAAAGCTTGATGAGAAAACTGGATATTACAGGAGAAACGGTTAAGCTTCTCTTGAACACCATAAATGGTCCGAAATACTACGATAGTTATCATATCACAAGCATGGAGATAGCTAGTCTGGAGGATGACAACTTTATACAGATATCTGATGTGTTTACACAAGAGACTATACCCGTTTCTCATTCGAACATACCTAAGCAAGAGGAGTTGGAAAAGTGGCCTTACTTGAAGGATGTAAAATTATCCAAAATAAACTCAAGTATTGACCTACTTATCGGAACGAATGCTTTTGAAGCATTAGAACCTAGAAGGGTTATTACCAGTCGAGAAGGTGGTCCGTTTGCTGTGAAAACCATACTCGGATGGGTTATCTGTGGCTCCCCGAGAAAGAATAATAAAGGCAGAAAAGGGAATAATTATACTGCTGCTGCTGTCAACCGGATATCTATCGTAAACCTAGAGGAGTTGTTGACTAAGCAATATAATCACGACTTCATTGAAAGAGCCGGCAAGGAATCAGAAGAAATGTCCCGAGAAGAAGTGAAATTCTTGGAAATTATGGGTCGCTCAATAAAGATGATAGAAGGTCACTATTGTCTGGATCTACTCTTTAAACAAGAAGGTCTCAGTCTGCCGAATAACCGATGCATTGCAGAACAACGTACTCACAATCTGAAACGCGTTTGGTAAGAATACTCAATTTCATGATGAATATATATCTGTCCTCTCGGAAATGATTAATAATGGTTATGCAGAAAGAGTGCCGGAAGACTAGCTGAATAGAAGTGATGGAAAACGGAGACTTCCGGTGGCGCTATAGACTGAGTAAGTCGCACGCCAACTAGCTCCGTGAAAATGTCGACTTAAGGAGAGAGGAACGGGACGGGCCCGTTGTAACTTACCGGCAATTCTTAACGAAGGGTGGGCGACGTCATCAGATCGCGACTTTTAATATTAAATGTCGCTAAGTCGCACCCCCCCCGTTAAAAACCGTTAAAAAAGGAACGGTTAAAACAAGACTGTTGGAAGAAGAAGAACCAGGACAGATGGAAGCCTCTGCTGCAGCCCAAACTTCAGCGTTGACTCAGGAAGAAACTTCCAAACGATCCCGGAATCCACAGCCAAAGAAAATTGGTTTGGAAGAATTTCGTAGCGTTGTTGGTGAGGAGCTTTCAGGTATGAAGTCTCAAGTAACGAATATTACGGTTGAACTCCAAGAGATGAAAGTTGAATTAGTATCGCTTAAAGGAATGAAGGGGGAAATACTAACTACCATTAAGGACCAGTTGTCTTCATCAAAGGTTGAAATATGTGAAATCATGAATGAACACATGGAGGAAGTAACCTCCAAGCTACAAAAGTTGGACTCCGATTTTTCCGGTAAGGTGAACCACATCACTGCGTCAATACAACAACATGACGAGGTTATATGTGAGTTGGAAACTTTAGCCGAGACGAGTGCTGAAACAACAAAAGCAGTATTGACGGAGACTCAGCGTTTATCTGATCTATTAATGAAATTAACGGAAAAATGTACTGACCTAGAGGGTCTTTCTAAACGACAAAATTTAAGAATTCTTGGAGTTAAAGAAGGTCTCACCAATGCCTGTGCAACTGCAGCAGAACCTCCCTGCTCCTATACTCAAATCCCCTCCCTATGAATGCCAACATACCATTGGCTTTCTCCACTGCCCGCTGCACCTGCATGCTTACTTTCAATGCCACCAAAGTGGACAACCTCACATTTATCCAGAAGTGCTTTGAAAGGCTGGCCCTCTCACACATTAAATCCAGCATCACTGACTCACTGGACTCGCGTCAATGTGCAAACACATCCACAGAGGACGCCATCTCTCTGGCTCTTCCACTGTCCTGACTCACCTGGAGAGACAGGGCACGTACGCGAGGATGCTACTCATTGACTCTAGCTCTGCCTTCAAACACGCTCATCCCCCACCAAGCTCGTCACCAAACTCCACCAGCTAGGCCTTGGCTCGCCGATATCATGATAGGAGTAGAATTGGGCCATTCGGCCCATCAGGTCTATTCTGCCATTCAATCATGGCTGACCTATCTCTCTCTCCAAACCCCATTCTCCTGCCTTCTCCCCATAACCTCTGACACCTGTACTAATTCAGAATCTATCTATCTCTGCCTTACAAATATCCACCGACTTGCCCTCCACAGCCTTCTGTGGCAAAGAATCCCACAGATTCACCACTCTCTGACTAAAGAAATCTCTCCTCATCTCTTTCCTAAAGGACTCTGCCCTTTAATTCTGAGGCTATGACTAGTCCTAGACTCTCCCACCAGTGGAAACATCTTCTCCACATCCACTCTATTCAAGCCTTTCACTATTCTGTATGTTTCAATAGACAATAGGTGCAGGAGGAGGCCATTCGGCCCTTCGAGCCTGTAAGCACCGCCATTCAATGTGATCATGGCTGATCATTCTCAATCAGTACCCCGTTCCTGCCTTCTCCCCATACCCCCTGACTCCGCTATCCTTAAGAGCTCTATCTAGCTCTCTCTTGAATGTATTCAGAGAATTGGCCTCCACTGCCCTCTGAGGCAGAGAATCCCACAGATTCAAACTCTCGTTTTTATTTATTTTTTTAATAAATTTTATTTAAGTTTAACAGAACTCATACATGTTACATTTCATAGTAAGCAATAATAACTACATTATACAATACAATACAATACAATATATCTTTATTGTCATTGTACCCAGGGGTACAACGAGATGGGAATGCGCCTCCCATACGATGCAACAATTTAGGTAATTTAGACAGCAGCAACCCAACGAAACAAAACAGTTGTAACAGTTTTGGACAGGGTAAAGTGCAAGTTGATCTATGCGTTGTGGCCATCCGGCTCAGCAGGACCGGTTCATGGCAGCTATGGCCCTGGGGATGAAGCTGTTCCTGAGTCTGGAGGTGCGGGCGTAGAAGGCCTTGTATCATCTGCCCGATGGAAGGAGTTCGAACAGACTGTTGCAGGGGTGTGAAGAGTCTTTGTGGATGCTGGTGGCTTTTCTGAGGCATCGTGTGTTGTAGATGCCCTCCAAGTCTGGTAGCTGTGTTACGATGGCCCTCTGAGCTCTATGGACTACCCGCTGTAGAGCTTTCCTTTCTGCCTCCGTGCAGCTGAGGTACCACACAGGGATGCCATGCGTTAGGATGCTCTCTATGGTGCAGCGGTAGAAGGTCGTCAGCAGCTGTTGGGGTAGACCAGACTTTTTCAGTGTTCGATTATACATGTATTGTTCTGTATTATCTCCCCTCCCACCAACCCCCCCTTCCCCCCACCCGCCCAGTTAAAAAGAAGGAAAAAGAAAAAGAAAAAGAAAGCAGAGAAAGAAAGAAACCTGGAGTCCAGAATGAGACACTTCCGGGTAATTTCTTATTAAATTCTTATTAAAGGTATCAAAACAATCCTGAATTTAAATATTTCCAATTCTTAATCCTACCTTTAAAATGAATGGGTTCCACACCTTCAAGAAGAAGTCATATCCATTTCTCAGATTATACGTAGCTTTTTCTAATGGGACACAACTACACATTTCTGCAAACCATCTTTCAAATCTTATTTCATTGTGATCTTTCCAAGTGACCGCTACATATTTTTTTGCTACTGCTATTGCTATTTTGAGAAATCTTTCCTGATGTTTATCTAAAATTAGCTTTGGTAATATTCCTTTTGTATCTCCCAATAAAAACAACCTTGAATCCATTGGTATGATCTTATTCATCAATTGTTCCAAATTTCTTTTTAGGTCTTTCCAAAAAGGAGTTGACTTCTGACGTGCCCATGTGGAGTGTAAATAAGTACCCACGTCTTGGTTGCATCTAAAACAAATTTCAGATGAGTTTGGTTTTAAATTGTTTAATTTTTTCGGGGTTAAATATAGTTGATGTAAAAAATTATATTGTACTAAACTATATCTCACATTAATAGTATTTTTCATACTATCTAAACACAGTCTTTCCCAACTTGGTTCATCAATGATAATATTAAGATCTGTTTCCCATCTTTGTCTTGATTTTTGAATTCCTATCTTTGGACTAGATTTTTGTAATAATTTATACATTGATGATATACATTTTTTTATTCCCTTGCCCTGAATCAGGGTTTCAATTCCTTTAATCTGAAATAGAGACATTGAATTACCTAACTTTTCCCTTAAAAAAGATTGTAATTGATAATAGAAAAAAATACTATTCCCTGGAATTTGATATTTATTTCTCAATTGAGAAAATGTCAAAAAGTTATTTCCTTCGTAGCAATCTCCTATATTTATAATACCCTTCTGTTCCCAGACTTGTAGTATTTGATTATTCCAAGCAAACGGCAATAATCTATTTTTTATTAATGGAGTTTTAGCTGTTAAAACAAATCTTTTATCATTAACTTTAACTGTTTTCAACAATGTATTAATTAAATGTTTTAGCAAAGGTGACTCTTTATCCTTAACTAATAGCTTCGCTTTCCATTTATATATAAATTCTTCCGGACATAACTCTTTTATTTTATCCATTTCAATTTTAACCCATGCTGTTTTTCCACCCTCTTGATAAAAGGATGAAATAAAACTCATTTGTGCTGCCAGATAATAATTTTTAAAATTTGGTAATTGCAGTCCACCTAATTCAAATTTCCATGTTAATTTTTCCAGAGACACTCTTGGCATTTTACCTTTCCAAAGAAAATTCCTCACAATTTTGTTCAATTCTTGGAAAAAAATTATTTAGCAAAGGTATAGGCAGTGTATCCTCGGAAAAATATTCATCTTAATACAGTTCACTCTCCCTAGCAATGTAATTGGAAGATTCATCCATTTCTTCAGGTCCTCATCTATTTTTTTTATTGGTGGTTTATAATTTAATTTATACAAATTATTTAACTTATTATCTACTTTAACTCCTAAGTACTTAATGCCTTCTTTTTGCCATTTAAACTGACTTTCTCTTTTACATTGGTCATAATTGCCTTCAAAAAGAGGCATTATTTCAGTTTTATCTTATTAATTTTATATCCTGATACTTTCCCGTATTCTTCCAATCTGAAATATAATTTTCTTAAGGATTCCAATGGTCTAGTAAGACAAATTAAGACATCATCTGCAAATAAAGTAATTTTGTGATCTTCCTGATTAACTTTAAATCCTTTAATGTCTGAATCTGATCTTATTAGTTCTGCCAGAGGTTCAATAGCCAGATTCAAACTCTCTGTCACGGATTTAAAACTAGCCACATTCCCTGTCCTCAGGTATCTTTGCAAACAACTCGTCTGTCTGTCTGCGCTGGCTTTTGCAGTACACATTCTCGGAGCCACATGGGGGCAAAATATGATGGGAGGCCATGACTGAAGAAAATGTGGCCAAAGGAATATACTGCAAAAGGCAAGGGATGTTGTTTTGCAAAAGATAC
>NW_027601370.1:117097-130097 GCF_053455715.1 Rhinoraja longicauda
TCTGTGCTAGTGCGTGAGTGTGCGTGTGAGTGTGCGAGCATTAGTAAGTGTGGATGCAAGTGCCATTGAATGTATCTGTGTCTCTGAGTGGGAGAGTGCATGTGGGTTTGTGAAGGACAGTGTTTGCGTCTGTGCGTGTGTGTGGCTGTTTGTGAGAATGTGAGAGAATATGTGGGATGTGAGTTTGTCAGAGTGTTTGAGCATGTAATTCTTTGATAGTGTGTGTGCGTGTGTGTGTGTGTGTGTGTGTGTGCGTGAGTGTGTGGGAGAGTATATGATGTTGTTGGCAGAGAATGTGTTCGTGTGTAAGTGTGTGATAAGTGCGTGTCTCTTAGTGCTAGTGCGTGTGAATATCTGTTAGTGTGAATGCATGTGTACGTGTGAGAGTATATTTGATTGTTTGTGATTGCATTTGGGAGATTGTGTGTGTCTTCGTGCGCGGGTATGTGTGTGTGCGTGTTTGACTGTGTTTGAGGCTGTGAACATGTGTGTTTGTAATGATGTAATGGCATACTGTCGGTTTTAGTGACGACGTGACACGCTGTGGGGCATTACTGATGGAGTGACGCACTGTGCAGTGGAACTGATGGAGTGACATAATGTATGGTAGTAATGGTGGATTAACACACTGGGTTGGTACAGATGGAGTGGCACACTTTGGAGTTGTATTGATGGAGTGACACGCTGCGCAGTAGTAATGATGGAGTTACACACTGGGCAGTGCACTGATGGAGTGACACACTGTGGGGGTAGTACTGATGGAGTGACACAATGTGGGGGTAGTACTGATGGAGTGACACACTGTGGAGGTAGTACTGATGGAGTAACACAATGCGCTGTGTTGTTTTTGTTGTTCGTCCTTCGGGTTCGAAGATGACCATGACTTCACTTTCAGTTGGAGGATTGGTGACTGTTGGTCCTGAAGTGACTGGTGAGGCCAATCCGGGCCCGGAAGGCACGCCCACACGTAGGACACAAGTGGATGGGTGCTGCAGTGGGAGTGGGGGTAGCCCGGGCCTTGCGCGCGGTGCGTTTCCTCTGGGCCTCTGCAGTGCGTCTGTTCTCTGCTGCACGGGCTCCTGTGGTGAGCTTGCTACGCCAGGTTGGACGGTCCAGAGCAAGAGACTCCCAAGTGCTGAGGTTGATGTCCAAGTCTTTGAGGGACACTTTGAGGCAGTCCTTAAACCGTTTCTTCTGTCCTCCTACTGAGCGCTTGCCCTGACACAGTTCTCCATACAGAAGTTGTTTTGGCAGTCGACTCTCGGGCGTTCTGACGACATGGCCTGCCCATCTGGCTTGGGCTTTCCGTAGTAGGGTGTGGGCGCTGGGGATTCCGACCCGTTCCAAGACCTCTGTGTCGGGAATTTTGTCCTGCCACCTGATGTGAAGGAGTCTGCGTAGGCAGCTCAAGTGAATGTGGTTGAGCTGTTTGGCATGTCTGCTGCAGACAAGTCCAGGTCTCACTGGCATAGAGTACCACTGCACGGTAGACCTTCAGCTTGGTGGTAAGGCTGAGTCCCCTCCGCTCCCAAACATTCCCACGGAGTCGCCCAAAGGCAGCGCTGGCCTTGGCAATCCTGTTGTTGACCTCAGCGTCAATGTTCACCACTCGCGAGAGTGTACTACCCAGATAGGTAAAGCTGTCGACTGCCTGTAGGTTCTGCCCCTTCACCGTGATGTGTGGTTCCTGGTAGGGCTTTCCAGGCGCGGGCTGGTACATAACTTCAGACTTTTTTTGGTGCTATTGGAGAAACCAAAGTCGTCGCAGGCCTGTGAGAAGCAGTCCATTTAAAGCTGCATTTTCTGCTCTGTGCTGGCGTTGAGGGCGCAGTCATCAGCAAACAAGAAATCCCTGATGATGGTCTCCTTCACCTTTGTAACAGCTTGCAGGCACCTGAGGTTGAACAGCCTGCTGTCAGTTCCTGTACCTGATGTGTATTCCATCCTGGCAGTCACGGAAGGCATCGGTCAGCATGGCAGAGAAGACCATGATGAAGAGTGTAGGGGCAAGAACAAACCCTTGCTTCATGCCTGTTGTCACTGGAAAGGCTTCCCATTCGTCTCCATCATCTCGCACTTTCACCATCATGCCGTCATGGAACTGCCGGACAATCGTGATGAACTTGCTGGGACGGCCAAACTTCTGCATTACCCACAAGCCATCTCTGCTGACAGTGTCGAAGGCCTTTGTCAGATCGACGAAGATCACGAACAGGTCGCTGTGCTGCTCTTGGCATTTTTCCTGGAGTTGGCGTGCAGCAAATATCATGTCGACAGTTCCACGCCCAGCACGGAAACCACACTGGCTTTCTGGAAGGAGACCCTGCTCAAGGTGTTGAATGAGACGGTTGAGCAGGATACGAGCCAAGATCTTCTCTGCTATGGACGGGAGGGCGATGCCTCAATGATTGTCGCAAGACTGGCGGTTGCCTTTCCTCTTGTAGATGTGGACTATGCTGGCATCTTTCAGCTGTTGTGGGACCTTCCCTTCATTCCACATGGACTGGATGAGTTCAGTCAGCTTCTGCATCATGACAGGGCCTCCTACTTTGAACACTTCAGCACTACACTGTAGTACTGATGGAGTAACACCAGTTGATGCAGTTCTTGTGGATTGACACACTGTGGGTTGGTACAGATGGAGTGACACACTGCAGCAGTACTGATGAAGTGACACACTTTGCAGTAGTTCTGATGGAGTGATACACCGTGGGCCTCTACTGATGTAGTGACACACTGCGGGTAATACTGATGGAGTGACACAATGAGTAGTAATGTTGTTATGACAAACTGTGAAGTAGTACTGACGAAGTGACACACAGTGGAATAATACTGTTTTAGTGACAAATTGTGAGGTAGTTCTGTTGTAATGACATACTGTGGGGAAGAATTGATGGATGAAACACTGTGGGATAGACTAATGGAGTGATACATTGTGAGGTAGTACTGAGGAACTGGCACACTGTGGCGTAGAATTGATGGACTGACACCCTGGGGTCGCACTGATATAGTTCCACACTGAAGTAGTACTGACGGAGTGACAAACTGTGTGGTAGTACTCATGTCATTGCATCAGTACTACCACGCAGTTTGTCACTCCATCACCCCACCCCTTGGGGTAAAACTGATGGAGTGACACGCAGTGGAGCAGTACTGATGGTGACACACTGCGCGGTTGTACTGATGGAGTGACATACTTCGGTGTAGTGCTGATTGAATGACACACTGGGGGTGGTATGGACAGAATGGCGCACAGTGGGCGAGTACTGAAGTATTGACACAATGTTCGGTGGTACTGTCTGGTTGCACATTGTGACCTCCACACTGAAGTAGGACTGACGGTGGGGCAATACAGATGGAGGGTTACACTGTTGGGTAATACTAATTGAATGAGTCCGTGTGGTTGTACATAATGGAATAACAAGCTTAAGGCATTACTGATGGAGTGCATCACTGTGGTGTAGTACTGATGGAATAACATATTGTAGGGTAGTACTGATGGAGTAACACGCTCCAGTTTTGTACTGATGGAGTGTAACACTGTGGAGTAGTACTGGTGTAATGACGTACTTTGGAGGTGTATTGATGGAATGACACACTGTGGGGTAGCACGGATGTAATAGCACATTCTGTGGAGTGACGCAGTAATACTGACGGACTGACACGCTCTGCGGTAGTACTGTTGCGATGAAAAACTGTGGTGAAATAGTGATGGAATTACACACTATGGAGTCGCAGCGATGGGTTAGCACAGTGTGGGGTAATGCGGATGGAATGGCAGATTTGAGGTAGTCCTGATGGTGTGAAACACTTTGGGGAGTACTGATGGAAGAACATTCTGCTGTGAGTACTGATGGAGTGACACGTTCTAGGGTTGCACTGGAGTGACATGATGTGGGGGCAGTGCTGATGGACTGTAACACCATGGAGTTGTATTGATGCAGTGAGACACTGTGTGGTTTCACCGACGGAGTGACACACTGAGCGGTAGTACTATGGGGATGACAAACTGTGGTGTAGTACTAATGCTGTGACACACTGTTTGGTAATACTGATGGAATGACACAATGTGTGGCAGCACTTATGGAGTGACCCACTGGGATAGTCCTGATTGAATGATAAACATCGGGTAGTACTAATGGCGTGAGGCATTGTGGGGAAATAATAATAGAGTGAAACTGTGGGGAATTACTGATGGAGTGACACAGTGAGATAGGGCTGATGGAGTGACATACTGTGGGGAATACTGATGGAGTGACACAGTGAGATAGGGCTGATGGAGTGACATACTGTGGGGAATAATGATGGAGTGACATGCCGCGTGGTAGTACTGATGTAGTGATAATGGATTGTTCTGATGGAGTGACACGCGTACTGATGCAATGATAGCCCGAGTGATATTCCTGATGGTGCGATGCTCTATGGGGGGGGGCACTGATGGAGTGGTACAGTGTAGGGTAGTACAGATGGAGTAACAAACGATATTTTATTACTGATGCAGTGGCACACTGTGGGCAGTGCTGGTGGAGTGATACACTTTGAGGTAGTACTGATGGAATGGCACTCTTTGTGGCAGTACTGACGCAATAGCATATTGTGGAATAGTACTGATTGTGTGACACCCTGCGGTGTAGTACTGTTGGATAGACATATACCAGAGTAATACTGGTGGATTGAAGCACTGTGGGGTAGTACTGATGGAAGGACTCATTGTGTAGTACTGATGGAGTGACACAACGTTGAATAGTACTGATAGAGTGACACCCTGTGTGGTAGTACTAATGGAATAATACACAAGGTGGTACTGATGTTGCAAAACACTGTGGGTGTGTATTGATGGAATGGTATATAGTGCGGTAGTACCAATGAAGTGACACGCTCTGGGGTTGTACTAATGGAGTGACATAGTGTGTTGTAGTAATGATCGTCTAACACGCTGTAGGCTTGTATTGATGGAGTGATGACCAGTGGGATAGTATTGATGGAGTGACACAATGTGGGCAGTGCAGATGGAACAATACACTTTGGGGTAATACTAGTGAAGTGACAAACTGTGGGCAGGAACTGATGGAGTAAAACATTTTGGTGTATTACTGATAGAGTGACACAGTGTGCGGTAATACTGATGGAGGAACAAACGATATGATCGTCCTGATGTCGTGGCACACTGTCGGGTAGTATTAATGGTGTGAAACTAAATGGGGCAGCACTGATGTAATGACACATTATAGTGTAGTTCTGATGGAGTGACACATTGAGGGGAAGAACTGATCGAATGACGCACTGTGGGATAGTACTGATGGAATGACTATCCACTTGCTTGTACTGATGCAATGGCATTCTATGGGATAGTACCGAATGAATGACACGTTGTGATGCAGTAATGATGAAGTAGCCGACGATTTGGTAGTACTGATGGAGTGACACGCTGTGCGATAATACTTATGGATTAGCATCCTGTGGGGTAGTAGTGAAGGACTGGTATATTTTGGGGTAGTACTGATATAGTGACACATTCGATGGTATTATTGAAGGGGTGAAAAACTGTGGGTAGAACTGATGAAATTACATACCTAAGGTGGTACTGACACAGTGAAACGCCGTCGGGAAGAAATGATGGAATGACATACTGTGGGGTTGTACTGTTGAGAGTGACACGCTCTTGGGTACGACTAATGGAGTAACATGTAGTACTGATGGAGTGACAGACTGTGAAGTAGTATTGATGGAGTAACCTAACGTAGGGTAGTGTTGAAGTAATGGCACATTCTGTGGTAGTTCTGATGGGGTGACATATTGTGCGGTAGTACTGTTGTTGTGACATAATGTGGGATGGAATTGATGGAGTGACACTGTGCGGTAGCACTGATGGAGTGACGCACTGTAGGGTAGTGCTGGTGCAATGGTATACTGTTGGATAGTACTGATGGAGTGACGCACTGTAGGGTAGTACTGGTGTAACGGGATACTGTGGGATAGTACGGATGGAGTGACGCACTGTGGGGTAGTACTGGTGTAACGGTATACTGTTGGATAGTACTGATGGAGTGACATCGGCGAGACCAAGCGCAAGCTCGACGATCGTTTCGCTGAACAGCTCCACACAGTCGTACCTGATCTCCCGGTTGCTCAGCATTTTAACTCACCCCCGCTCCCCCATTCCCAATCTGAACTTTCTGTCCTGGGCATCCTCCATTGTCAGAGTGAGGCCCAGCGCAAATTGGAGGAACGGCACCTCATACTTCTCTTGGGCAGCAAACATACCAGCGATATGAACATTGACTTATCTAACTTCAATTAGCCATTGCTTTCCCTCTCTCTCCATCCCTCCTCCTTCCCAGTTCTCCCACCAGTCTCACTGTCTCCAACAAAATTCTATCTCTCCCGCCGACCTCTCTGACATCAGTCTAAAGAAGGGTCTCGACCCGAAACGTCACCCATTCTTTCTCTCCAGAGATGCTGCCTGTCTCGTTGAGTTACACCAGCATTTTGTGTCTACCTTCCATTTAAACCAGCATCTGCATTTCTTTCCTACACGAAGTACAAGGCACGGCAGGACTTTCGGCTAATAATAGCTGTGCCGAACATGAGACGACCAACCTTACCTGCCTTCTCACAATGTATATCCCTTCATTACCTGAAAATCTGAACTTGTCTTAAATGTCATAAATGTATCTGCCTCCAACACCAGTGGAGTGGGTGGTAAGATTTTAGGACCCGTTATACAGGATGATGTGACAGAGTATTTATAAGTGCACGATGAAATAGGCATAAGTTGGCATGGCTTTGTGAAGGGAAGGTCGTGTTTGATAAATTTGCTGGAATTATTTGAAGAAGTAAATAGCAAAACAGCCAACGGAGAGACAGTAGATGTTGTTAACTTTGATTTTCAGAAAACCTTTGACCAGGTGTCACAAGATGGCTGCTCAGGAAGATGAGAGCCAACGGTGACAAAGGGCAAACATCAGCATGGATAACTGGTTGGCTGGATGGCAGAAGACAAAGAGTGGCAATAAAGGGGGATTTTTTTTCTCGTTGGCTAACAGTAACTAGTGGAGATCTTCAAGGATCGGTGTTTGTCCGCTACTCCACGTTTTATATTATGATTTGGACAAGGGGATTGAAGGCTTTGTGGCCAAGTTTGCGGATGTTACGAAAAGAGGTGGAAGGGCAGGTAGTTTAGAGAAAGCATGGACTCTGCAGAAGGACTTTGACATGTTGGGGGAATGGGTAGAGAAGTGGCAGATGGAATATAGTGTAGCAAAGTGCGGAGTATTTGGTAGTAGGAATAATGGCGTAGACTATTGTCTAAGTGGGGAAATAATCCATAAATCGGTAGTGCAAAGGGACTTGGGAGTGCTGGTTAAGGATTCCCAATTTTTTTATCTGCAAGTTGAATCGGTGAGAATGATCAGCCATGATCACATGGAATGGTGGTGCTGGCTCGAAGGGCCGAATGGCCTACCCCTGCACCTATTGTCTATTGTCTATTGTATAATGGAAGCAAACTCATTGCTTGTATTTATTTCAAGAGGACTTGTATACAGAAACACGGATGTAATGTTGAGGCTATACAAGGCGCTGGGAAGGCCGCACTTGGAATATTGTGAGCAATTCTGGGCACCATATCAGAGGAAAGGTGTGCTGGCTCTGGGGAGGTTCCAGAGGAGGTTTACAAGAATGATCCCAGCAATAAGTTAACCTATGGCGAGCGTTTGGTCGAATCCCGGCTTGCACTCGGAATTTAGAAGTATGAGGGTGGACCTCATTGAAACATACAGATATGTGAATGGTTTAGATCCAGTGGATGTGGAAAGTATGTTTCCACTTGTGGGACCGTCTCGGACAAGAGACCATTTCATCAGAATTAATCTACTTTCTCTTTTGAAGATGATCAGAAATTTATTTAGTCAGAAGGTGATCAATTTGTGGAATTATTTGCCACAACAGGCTGTGTAGGTCACGTGAGTGGATATTTAAATGCGTAGGCAGAAAGATTCTTGATTAATACGGGTATCAGAAGTTATGGGGAGAAGGCAGGAGAATGGGGTTTGGAGGGAAAAAGATTGGCGGATAAGACGATTGGCCGAATTCTCTAATTCTACTCCTATTCCTTATCACCCAATGCCCACCTTCGATGCACACACTGCCCCTTGCTTTCCCTGCGCACCTCGTTTAAACTTCATCCCTTTCACCATAAAGGGGTGGCCTTCAATGCTTGATATTTCCATCTTGAGAGGAATGTTCTGACTGTTTACCATATCTTTGCCTCTCATAATTTGCTATCGATCTATCAGGTTACTGCCCGAACTCCGATGAATCAGTCCAACGTCTGGTTGTTCATACGCCCCAGGCGATGTTCTTGTAAACGCGTTGAACACGATTTCCGAAGCGCCCATATCCTTCGTGTACGAGAGCGAACATAACTGTACACAATGCTGCAAAAGCGGCCGAAGTAAAGTTCTCTAAAGTTGAATATTGACATCTGACTCATATTCAATGACTCGGTGCCTGCCTGCCACCCGCGCCAACCTGAAGGGCCCAAACACTTGTCTTACACTCAGCCCATAACAGATATTGATTAACCCCATACATACATACATACTTATACGGAACAGGGATAAAGAATAAACAGGTGTCGTGCGTGTGTGTGCGCGCGTTATAAACAAGTGCTGTCTGTGAAAAAATCTTTATTGGTGTACGGTTCCTCCTGACATCCACCCATCCACCCACCCACCCACCGATCGATCAATCAATCAATCTTTGATTAATTCTTATTATTAATAATATTAATTATTATTACTATAGTATTCTTATTGTATTTACTACCCCCGGCACGTAGCTGAACCTCCAGGGCAGGGAGGAGACTATCCGGCATTTGGAAGTGCTTCCGGGAAGTGTGTCTGATGTGTGTGGGTCTGTGTGTGTGTTTGTGTGTGTGTCTGTGTGTGGGTGTGTGTGTGGGTGTGTGTTTGGGTCTGTGTTTGGGTCTGTGTTTGGGTTTGTGTTTGGGTTTATGTTTGGGTCTGTGTTTGGGTTTGTGTTTGGGTTTGTGTCTGGTGTCTGGTGTGGGCATTATAAACAAGTGCCGCGTGCTGTCTGTGGAAAGATCTTTATTGGTGTACGGTTGCTGTAATGTTAAATGCAGTGATGGCCTTGCATTAATGCAATATTACACCACCCTGGGATGTGAAATGCATTAAAAAATCATTGCAATAATCATGCAAAACCTCTCAAATGTTAAATGCAATTGATGCATCGCATTAGGATAACTTTGCAGGCTGCTGCAATGTTAAATGCAGTGATGGCCTTGCATTAAAGTCACCTAGCTACCCCCAATGGATGTAATATGCATTAAATTAATTGCAATAATTTGGCAAATCCTCTCAAATGTTAAATGCAACAAATGCATCGCATTAGGATGACTTTTCAGGCTGCTGCAATGTTCAATGCAGTGATCGCCTTGCATTAAAGAAATATTGCAACACCCTGCGATGTGAAATGCAATAATAATCCTGCAAAACCTCTCAAATGTTAAATGCGACTAATGCATCGTATTAGGATAACTTTGCAGGCTGCTGCATTGTTAAATGCAGCGCTGGCGTTGCATTAAAGCAATATTGCAAACCCCTGGGTTGTTAAATGCAATAAAATTAATTGCAATAATTTTGCAAAACCTCTCAAATGTTAAATGCAATTAATGCAACGCATTAGAACAACTCTGCAGGCTCCTGCAATGTTAAATGCAGCGCAGGCCTTGCATTAAAGCAAAATTGCAGCTGTTCTGGGGTATTAAACGCATTAAAATCATTGTAATAATCATGCAAAATCTCTCAAATGTTCAATGCAACTAATGCATCGTATTATGATAACATTGCAGACTGCTGCAAAGTTAAATGCAGTGATGGCCTTGCATTAAAGAAATATTGCAGCCTCCTGGGATGTTTAATGCAATAAAATTAATTGCAATAATCATGCAAAACCACTCAAATGTTAAATGCAACTGATGCAACGCATTAAAATCTTTATTGGTGTACGGTTCCCTCCTGACTTCCATCCACACACCCACCGATCGATCAATCAATCAATCTTTGATTAATTCTTATTATTATTAATAATATTAATTATTATTACTATAGTATTATTATTGTATTTACTACCCCCGGCACGTAGCGGAACCTCCAGGGCAGGGAGGAGACTATCCGGCATTTGGAAGTGCTTCCGGGAAGTGTGTCTGATGTGTGTGGGTCTGTGTACGTCTGTGTGTGTGTGGGTGTGTGTGTGTGTGTGTGTGGGTGTGTGTTTGGGTCTGTGTTTGGGTCGGTGTTTGGGTTTGTGTTTGGGTTTGTGTGTGGGTTTGTGTTTGGGTTTGTGTTTGGGTTTGTGTTTGGGTTTGTGTTTGGGTTTGTGTTTGGGTTTGTGTTTGGGTCTGTGTTTGTGTTTGTGTTTGGGTCTCCCCCCCTCTCCCCCCTCTCTCTCTCTCCCCCAGCTCTCTCTCTCTCTCTCCCCCAGCTCTATCTCTCCCCCATCTCTCCCTCCCCCAGCTCTATCTCTCTCTCTCTCTCTCCCCCTCTCTCTCTCTCTCTCTCCCCTCTCTCTCTTCCCTCCCTCCCTCCCTCCCTCCCTCCCTCCCTCCCTCCCTCCCTCCCTCCCTCCCTCCCTCTCCCTCTCTCTCTCTCTCTCTCTCTCTCTCTGTGTGTGTGTGCTTGTGTTACAGTTCTTGGCATTGTAATAAAAAACAGACGTCACCCTAATTGTGTGCGTGTGTGTGTGTGTGTGTGAGCTGACTGACTTACCCCAGTCTAGTAGACACTCCGACACTCCAGCAGTTGTGACCAAGCTTGCGATGGCCGTCTTTTATCTGCCTGCCTGCCTGCCTGCCACCCGCGCCAACCTGAAGGGCCCAAACACTTGTCTTACACTCAGCCCATAACAGATATTGATTAACCCCGTACATACATACATACTTATACGGAACAGGGATAAAGAATAAACAGGTGTCGTGCGTGTGTGTGCGCGCGTTATAAACAAGTGCTGTCTGTGAAAAAATCGAGTTATAATTGATAAATTTATCAATAAGCTACGAGCTTCAAATTATAAACAGGCATGTTGGCCGGTGTGGGCATGTGGGACTAGTGTAGATGGGGCATGTTGGTCGGTGTGGGCGGGTGGGACTAGTGTAGATGGGGCATGTTGGATGGTGTGGGCAGGTGGGACTAGTGTAGATGGGGCATGTTGGACGGTGTGGGCAGGTGGGACAAGTGTAGATGGGGCATGATGGTCGGTGTGGGCGGGTGGGACTAGTGTAGATGGGGCATGATGGTCTGTGTGGGCGGGTGGGACTAGTGTAGATGGGGCATGTTGGTCAGTGTGGGCAGGTGGGACTAGTGTAGAGGGGGCATGTTGGACGGTGTGGGCAGGTGGGACTAGTGTAGATGGGGCATGTTGGTCAGAGTGGGACTAGTGTAGATGGGGAATGTTGGTCAGTGTGGGCAGGTGGGACTAGTGTAGATGGGGCATGTTGGTCAGTGTGGGCAGGTGGGACTAGTGTAGATGGGGCATGTTGGTCAGTGTGGGCAGGTGGGACTTGTGTAGATGGGGCATGTTGGATGGTGTGGGCGGGTGGGACTAGTGTAGATGGGGCATGTTAGTCGGTGTGGGCGGGTGGGACTAGTGTAGATGGGGCATGTTGGACGGTGTGGGTGGGTGGGACCAGTGTAGATGGGGCATGTTGGTCGGTGTGGGCAGGTGGGACTAGTGTAGATGGGGCATGTTGGTCGGGGTGGGACCAGTGTAGTTGGGGCATGTTGGTCGGTGTGGGCGGGTGGGACTAGTGTAGATGGGGCATGTTGGACAGTGTGGGCGGGTGGGACTAGTGTAGATGGGGCATGATGGCTATCCACCTCTTGCTATTAAAAGATATTTTATAAATTAAAGCTCATAGTTTTTTGTTTGGGAGAGAGAGGGAGGGAGGGAGGGAGGGAGGGAGAGAGGGGGGGATGGAGTGACAGAGGGAGGGAGGGAGAGAGGAGGGGAAGAGAGAGGAGGGGGAGAGAGAGGAGGGGGAGAGAGAGGAGGGGAGAGAGAGGAGGGGGAGAGAGGGGGAGAGAGAGAGGAGGGGAAAGAGAAGGGGGAGAGCTATTTAATCTTGTTATTAAAAAGATATTTTATACCTCAAAAAGCTCCGAGCTTTAATTTATAAAATATCTTTTAATAGCAAGAGGTGGAGACTGGGTGTGGACAATGTCGCCCGTCGGGCGGGCTGCTAATTGATAATTGGTGGGATCGCTGAGCCTTGGGGAAGTTGTGGGCTTATGAAGGGCCACATGTGCTCACTGTTTCTTTCAACAAAATGGCCGCCACATGTGCTCGCTGTTTCTTTGTGTCAATGTTTGTCCTTGTTTGCTAGCTCCCCTTCCCTCTCTCTCTCGTCCTCCTCTCTCTCACAATAGGTGCAGGAGGAGGCCATTCGGCCCTTCGAGCCTGTACGCACCGCCATTCAATGTGATCGCGGCTGATCGTTCTCAATCAGTACGCACACTCTGTGTGAAAAAAAAGTCCTCATCTCAGTCCTAAAAGACTTCCCCTTTATCCTTAAACTGTGACCCCTGGTTCTGGACTTCCCCAACATCGGGAACAATCTTCCCGCATCTCGCCTGTCCGACCCCTTAAGAATTTTGTACGTTTCTCCCCTCAATCTTCTAAATTCCAGCGAGTACAAGCCGAGTCTATCCAGTCTATCTTCATATGAAAGTCCTGCCATCCCAGGAATCAATCTGGTGAACCTTCTCTGTACTCCCTCTATGGCAAGAATGTCTTTCCTCAGATTAGGAGACCAAAACTGTACGCAATACTCCAGGTGCGGTCTCACCAGGGCCCTGTACGACTGCAGAAGGACCCCTTTGCTCCTAAACTCAAACTAGGAGACCAAAACGGTACGCAATACTCCAGGTGCGGTCTCACCAATGCCCTGTGCAACTGCAGCAGAACCTCCCTGCTC
>NW_027601370.1:130597-141499 GCF_053455715.1 Rhinoraja longicauda
CGGCACGTAGCTGAACCTCCAGGGCAGGAAGGAGACTATCCGGCATTTGGAAGTGCTTCCGGGAAGTGTGTCTGATGTGTGTGGGTCTGTTTGTGTGTCTGTGTGTGTGGCTGTGTTGGGTGTGTGTTTGGGTCTGTGTTTGGGTTTGTGTTTGGATTTGTGTTTGGGTCTGTGTTTGGGTTTGTGTTTGGATTTATGTTTGGATTTATGTTTGGGTCTGTGTTTGGGTTTGTGTTTGGGTTTGTGTCTGGTGTCTGGTGTGGGCGTTATAAACAAGTGCCGCGTGCTGTCTGTGGAAAGATCTTTATTGGTGTACGGTTGCTGTAATGTTAAATGCAGTGATGGCCTTGCATTAGTGCAATATTACACCACCCTGGGATGTGAAATGCATTAAAAAATCATTGCAATAATCATGCAAAACCTCTCAAATGTTAAATGCAATTGATGCATCGCATTAGGATAACTTTGCAGGCTGCTGCAATGTTAAATGCAGTGATGGCCTTGCATTAAAGTCACCTAGGTACCCCCAATGGATGTAATATGCATTAAATTAATTGCAATAATTTTGCAAAACCTCTCAAATGTTAAATGCAACAAATGAATCGCATTAGGATGACTTTTCAGGCTGCTGCAATGTTAAATGCAGTGATCGCCTTGCATTAAAGAAATATTGCAACACCCTGCGATGTGAAATGCAATAATAATCCTGCAAAACCTCTCAAATGTTAAATGCGACTAATGCATCGTATTAGGATAACTTTGCAGGCTGCTGCATTGTTAAATGCAGCGCTGGCGTTGCATTAAAGCAATATTGCAACCCCCTGGGATGTTAAATGCAATAAAATTAATTGCAATAATTTTGCAAAACCTCTCAAATGTTAAATGCAATTAATGCAACGCATTAGAACAACTTTGCAGGCTCCTGCAATGTTGAATGCAGCGCAGGCCTTGCATTAAAGCAAAATTGCAGCTGTTCTGGGGTACTAAACGCATTAAAATCATTGTAATAATCATGCAAAATCTCTCAAATGTTCAATGCAACTAATGCATCGTATTATGATAACATTGCAGACTGCTGCAAAGTTAAATGCAGTGATGGCCTTGCATTAAAGAAATATTGCAGCCTCCTGGGATGTTTAATGCAATAACATTAATTGCAATAATCATGCAAATCCACTCAAATGTTAAATGCAACTGATGCAACGCATTAAAATCTTTATTGGTGTACGGTTCCCTCCTGACATCCATCCACCCACCCACCGATCGATCAATCAGTCAATCTTTGATTAATTCTTATTATTATTAATAATATTAATTATTATTACTATAGTATTATTATTGTATTTACTACCCCCGGCACGTAGCGGAACCTCCAGGGCAGGGAGGAGACTATCCGGCATTTGGTAGTGCTTCCGGAAGTGTGTCTGATGTGTGTGGGTCTGTGTATGTCTGTGTGTGTGTCTGTGTGTGTGTCTGTGTGTGGGTGTGTGTTTGGGTCTGTGTTTGAGTCTGTGTTTGAGTCTGTGTTTGGGTTTGTGTTTGGGTTTGTGTTTGTGTTTGGGTTTGGGTCTGTGTTTGGGTTTGTGTTTGGGTTTGTGTTTGGGTTTGTGTTTGGGTCTGTGTTTGGGTTTGTGTTTGGGTCTGTGTTTGGGTTTGTGTTTGGGTCTGTGTTTGGGTTTGTGTTTGGGTTTGTGTTTGGGTTTGTGTTTGGGTTTGTGTTTGGGTTTGTGTTTGGGTTTGTGTTTGGGTCTGTGTTTGGGTTTGTGTTTGGGTCTGTGTTTGTGTTTGTGTTTGAGTCTGTGTTTGTGTTTGGGTTTGTGTTTGCGTTTGTGTTTGAGTCTGTGTTTGTGTTTGGGTTTGTGTTTGGGTTTGTGTTTGGGTTTGTGTTTGGGTCTGCGTTTGGGTTTGTGTTTGGGTCTGTGTTTGGGTCTGTGTTTGGGTCTGTGTTTGGGTTTGTGTTTGGGTCTGTGTTTGGGTTTGTGTTTGGGTTTGTGTTTGGGTCTGTGTTTGGGTCTGTGTTTGGGTCTGTGTTTGTGTTTGTGTTTGGGTCTCACCCCCTCTCCCCCCTCTCTCTCTCTCCCCCAGCTCTCTCTCTCTCCCCCAGCTCTCTCTCTCTCTCTCCCCCAGCTCTATCTCTCCCCCCCTCTCTCTCTCCCCCAGCTCTATCTCTCTCTCTCTCTCTCTCCCCCTCTCTCTCTCCCCCTCTCTCTCCCCTCTCTCTCTTCCCTCCCTCCCTCCCTCCCTCCCTCCATCCCTCCCTCCCTCCCTCTCTCTCTCTCTCTCTCTCTCTCTGTGTGTGTGCTTGTGTTACAGTTCTTGGCATTGTAATAAAAAACAGACGTCACCCTAATTGTGTGCATGTGTGTTTGTGTGTGTGTGTGAGCTGACTGACTGACTTACCCCAGTCTAGTAGACACTCCGACACTCCAGCAGTTGTGACCAAGCTTGCGATGGCCGTCTTTTATCTGCCTGCCTGCCTGCCACCCGCGCCAACCTGAAGGGCCCAAACACTTGTCTTACACTCAGCCCATAACAGATATTGATTAACCCCGTACATATATACATACTTATACGGAACAGGGATAAAGAATAAACAGGTGTCGTGCGTGTGTGTGCGCGCGTTATAAACAAGTGCTGTCTGTGAAAAAATCGAGCTATAATTTATAAATTTATCAATAAGCTACGAGCTTTAAATTATAAACAGGCATGTTGGCCGGTGTGGGCATGTGGGACTAGTGTAGATGGGGCATGTTGGTCGGTGTGGGCGGGTGGGACTAGTGTAGATGGGGCATGTTGGTCAGTGTGGGCAGGTGGGACTAGTGTAGATGGGGCATGTTGGACGGTGTGGGCAGGTGGGACAAGTGTAGATGGGGCATGTTGGTCGGTGTGGGCGGGTGGGACTAGTGTAGATGGGGCATGATGGTCTGTGTGGGCGGGTGGGACTAGTGTAGATGGGGCATGTTGGTCAGTGTGGGCAGGTGGGACTAGTGTAGATGGGGCATGTTGGACGGTGTGGGCAGGTGGGACTAGTGTAGATGGGGCATGTTGGTCAGTGTGGGACTAGTGTAGATGGGGCATGTTGGTCAGTGTGGGCAGGTGGGACTAGTGTAGATGGGGCATGTTGGTCAGTGTGAGCAGGTGGGACTAGTGTAGATGGGGCATGTTGGTCAGTGTGGGCAGGTGGGACTTGTGTAGATGGGGCATGTTGGATGGTGTGGGCGGGTGGGACTAGTGTAGATGGGGCATGTTGGTCGGTGTGGGCGGGTGGGACTAGTGTAGATGGGGCATGTTGGACTGTGTGGGCGGGTGGGACCAGTGTAGATGGGGCATGTTGGTCGGTGTGGGCAGGTGGGACTAGTGTAGATGTGGCATGTTGGTCGGTGTGGGACTAGTGTAGATGGGGCATGTTGGACGGTGTGGGCGGGTGGGACTAGTGTAGATGGGGCATGATGGCTATCCACCTCTTGCTATTAAAAGATATTTTATAAATTAAAGCTCATAGTTTTTTGTTTGGGGGAGAGAGAGGGAGGGAGGGAGGGAGGGAGAGAGGGAGGGATGGAGTGACAGAGGGAGGGAGGGAGAGGGGAGGGGAAGAGAGAGGAGGGGGAGAGAGAGGAGGGGGAGAGAGAGGAGGGGAGAGAGAGGAGGGGGAGAGAGGGGGGAGAGAGAGAGGAGGGGAAAGAGAAGGGGGAGAGCTATTTAATCTTGTTATTAAAAAGATATTTTATACCTCAAAAAGCTACGAGCTTTAATTTATAAAATATCTTTTAATAGCAAGAGGTGGAGACTGGGTGTGGACAATGTCGCCTGTCGGGCGGGCTGCTAATTGATAATTGGTGGGATCGCTGAGCCTTGGGGAAGTTTTGGGCTTATGAAGGGCCACATGTGCTCACTGTTTCTTTCAACAAAATGGCCGCCACATGTGCTCGCTGTTTCTTTGTGTCAATGTTTGTCCTTGCTTGCTAGCTCCCCTTCCCTCTCTCTCTCGTCCTCCTCTCTCTCACAATAGGTGCAGGAGGAGGCCATTCGGCCCTTCGAGCCTGTACGAACCGCCATTCAATGTGATCGCGGCTGATCGTTCTCAATCAGTACGCACTCTCTGTGTGAAAAAAAAGTCCTCATCTCGGTCCTAAAAGACTTCCCCTTTATCCTTAAACTGTGACCCCTGGTTCTGGACTTCCCCAACATCGGGAACAATCTTCCCGCATCTCGCCTGTCCGACCCCTTAAGAATTTTGTACGTTTCTCCCCTCAATCTTCTAAATTCCAGCGAGTACAAGCCGAGTCTATCCAGTCTATCTTCATATGAAAGTCCTGCCATCCCAGGAATCAATCTGGTGAACCTTCTCTGTACTCCCTCCATGGCAAGAATGTCTTTCCTCAGATTAGGAGACCAAAACTGTACGCAATACTCCAGGTGCGGTCTCACCAGGGCCCTGTACGACTGCAGAAGGACCCCTTTGCTCCTAAACTCAAACTAGGAGACCAAAACGGTACGCAATACTCCAGGTGCGGTCTCACCAATGCCCTGTGCAACTGCAGCAGAACCTCCCTGCTCCTATACACAAATCCCCTCCCTATGAATGCCAACATACCATTGGCTTTCTCCACTGCCCGCTGCACCTGCATGCCTACTTTCAATGACTGGTGCACCACGACACCCAGGTCTCGTTGCGTCTCCCCTTCTCCTAATCGGCCACCATTCAGATAATAGTCTGCTTTCCCGTTCTTGCCACCAAAGTGGACAACCACACATTTATCCAGAAGTGCTTTGAAAGGCTGGCCCTCTCACACATTAAATCCAGCATCACTGACTCACTGGACTTGCGTCAATGTGCAAACACATCCACAGAGGACGCCATCTCTCTGGCTCTTCGCACTGTCCTGACTCACCTGGAGAGACAGGGCACGTACGCGAGGATGCTACTCATTGACTCTAGCTCTGCCTTCAAACACGCTCATCCCCCACCAAGCTCGTCACCAAACTCCACCAGCTAGGCCTCGGCTCGCCGTTATCATGATAGGAGTAGAATTGGGCCATTCGGCCCATCAGGTCTACTCCGCCATTCAATCATGGCTGACCTATCTCTCTCTCCCAACCCCATTCTCCTGCCTTCTCCCCATAACCTCTGACACCTGTACTAATTCAGAATCTATCTATCTCTGCCTTACAAATATCCACCGACTTGCCCTCCACAGCCTTCTGTGGCAAAGAATCCCACAGATTCACCACTCTCTGACTAAAGAAATCTCTCCTCATCTCTTTCCTAAAGGACTCTGTCCTTTAATTCTGAGGCTATGACTAGTCCTAGACTCTCCCACTAGTGGAAACATCCTCTCCACATCCACTCTATCCAAGCCTTTCACTATTCTGTATGTTTCAATAGACAATAGGTGCAGGAGGAGGCCATTTGGCCCTTCGAGCCTGTACGCACCGCCATTCAATGTGATCATGGCTGATCATTCTCAATCAGCACCCCGTTCCTGCCTTCTCCCCATACCCCCTGACTCCGCTATCCTTAAGAGCTCTATCTAGCTCTCTCTTGAATGTATTCAGAGAATTGGCCTCCACTGCCCTCTGAGGCAGAGAATCCCACAGATTCAAACTCTCTTTTTTTATAAATTTTTATAAATTTTATTTAAGTTTTAACAGAACTCATACATGTTACATTTCATGGTAAGCAATAATAACTACATTATAAATTCGATTATACATGTATTGTTCTGTATTGTCTCCCCTCCCACCCCCCCCCCCCTTCTTCCCCCCACCCCCCAGTTAAAAAGAAGGAAAAAGAAAAAGAAAAAGAAAGAGAGAAAGAAACAAACCTGGAGTCCAGAAGGAGACACTTCCGGATAATTTCTTATTAAATTCTTATTAAAGGTATCAAAACAATCCTGAATTTAAATATTTCCAATTCTTAATCCTAGCTTTAAAATGAATGGGTTCCACACCTTCAAGAAGAAGTCATATCCATTTCTCAGATTATACGTTGCTTTTTCTAATGGGATACAACTACACATTTCTGCAAACCATCTTTCAAATCTTATTTCATTTTGATCTTTCCAAGTGACCGCTACACATTTTTTTGCTACTGCTATTGCTATTTTGAGAAATCTTTCCTGATGTTTATCTAAAATTAGCTTTGGTGATATTCCTTTTGTATCTCCCAATAAAAACAACCTTGAATCCATTGGTATGATCTTATTCATCAATTGTTCCAAATTTCTTTTTAGGTCTTTCCAAAAAGGAGTTGCCTTCTGACATGCCCATGTGGAGTGTAAAAAAGTACCCACGTCTTGGTTGCATCTAAAACAAATTTCAGATGAGTTTGGTTTTAAATTGTTTACTTTTTTCGGGGTTAAATATAGTTGATGTAAAAAATTATATTGTACTAAACTATATCTCACATTAATAGTATTTTTCATACTATCTAAACACAGTCTTTCCCAACTTGGTTCATCAATGATAATATTAAGATCTGTTTCCCATCTTTGTCTTGATTTTTGAATTCCTATCTTTGGACTAGATTTTTGTAATAATTTATACATTGATGATATACATTTTTTTATTCCCTTGCCCTGAATCAGGGTTTCAATTCCTTTAATCTGAAATAGAGACATTGAATTACCTAACTTTTCCCTTAAAAAAGATTGTAATTGATAATAGAAAAAAAATACTATTCCCTGGAATTTGATATTTATTTCTCAATTGAGAAAATGTCAAAAAGTTATTTCCTTCATAGCAATCTCCTATATGTTTAATACCTTTCTGTTCCCAGACTTGTAGTATTTGATTATTCCAAGCAAACGGCAATAATCTATTTTTTACTAATGGAGTTTTAGCTGTTAAAACAAATCTTTTATCATTAACTTTAACTGTTTTCAACAATGTATTAATTAAATGTTTTAGCAAAGGTGACTCTTTATCCTTAACTAATAGCTTCGCTTTCCATTTATATATAAATTCTTCTGGACATAACTCTTTTATTTTATCCATTTCAATTTTAACCCATGCTGTTTTTCCACCCTCTTGATAAAAGGATGAAATAAAACTCATTTGTGCTGCCAGATAATAATTTTTAAATTTTGGTAATTGTAGTCCACCTAATTCAAATTTCCATGTTAATTTTTCCAGAGACACTCTTGGCATTTTACCTTTCCAAAGAAAATTCCTCACAATTTTGTTCAATTCTTGAAAAAATTTATTTAGCAAAGGTTTAGGCAGTGTTTGGAATAAATACTGTATCCTCGGAAAAATATTCATCTTAATACAGTTCACTCTCCCTAGCAATGTAATTGGAAGATTCATCCATTTCTTCAGGTCCTCATCTATTTTTTTTATTAATGGTTTATAATTTAATTTATACAAATTATTTAACTTATTATCTACTTTAACTCCTAAGTACTTAATGCCTTCTTTTTGCCATTTAAACTGACTTTCTCTTTTACATTGGTCATAATTGCCTTCAAAAAGAGGCATTATTTCAGTTTTATCTTTATTAATTTTATATCCTGATACTTTCACGTATTCTTCCAATCTGAAATATAATTTTCTTAAGGATTCCAATGGTCTAGTAAGACAAATTAGGACATCATCTGCAAATAAAGTAATTTTGTGATCTTCCTGATTAACTGTAAATCCTTTAATGTCTGAATCTGATCTTATTAGTTCTGCCAGAGGTTCAATAGCCAGATTCAAACTCTCTGTCCCAGATTTAAAACTAGCTACATTCCCTGTCCTCATGTATCTTTGCAAACAACTCGTCTGTCTGTCTGTGCTGGCTTTTGCAGTACACATTCTCGGAGGTGTGAATGTAAAACAAGGGCCGAAGCTGCCTTCATGTCTGGTTACTCCAATGTGATAATTGCTTCCATTGTGTAGCCCTGAGCTCTGGAATAAAGTGTAGATTTTTAAAAAATATATAGTTTTGGAGAGTTTGAGAAAGGGAGGGAGGGAGGGAGGGAGGGAGGGAGAGAGAGAGAGAGGGAGGGAGGGTGAGATGGGGAGGGAGGGGAGAGAGAGGGGGAGAGAGAGAGATTCACCCACGTACAAACAAACTCAAAAAGCTACGAGCTTTAATTTATAGAAACAGAAACATAGAAAATAGGTGCAGGAGTAGGCCATTCGGCCCTTCGAGCCTGTACGCACCGCCATTCAATATGATCATGGCTGATCATCCAGCTCAGTAGCCTGTACCTGCCTTCTCACCATACCCCCTGATCCCTTTAGCCACAAGGGCCACATCCAACTCCCTCTTAAATATAGCCAATGAACTGGCCTCAACTACCTTCTATGGCAGAGAGTTCCACTGGCAGAGAATTCCAGTGGAATTTATCAAATAAAATTAATTTATCAAAAAGCTACGAGCTTTAATTTATAAATTTATCAAAAAGCTACGAGCTTTAATTTTTAAATTTATCAAAAAGCCACGAGCTTTAAATTTATAAATTTATCTAAAAGCTACTAGCTATAATTTATAAAGTTATCGAAAAGCTACGAGCTTTAATTTATAAATTTATCGAAAAGCTACGAGCTTTAATTTTTACATTTATCAAAAAGCTACGAGCTTTCATTGATAAAATATCTTTTAATAGCAAGAGGTGGAGAGAGAGGAGGGGGAGAGAGAGAGGGAAGGGGAGAGAGAGGAGAGAGAGAGAGAGAGAGATTCACACACACACAAACAAACTCAAAAAGCTACGAGCTTTAATTTATAAATTTATCAAAAAGCTACGAGCTTTAAATTATAAATTTATCAATAAGCTACGAGCTTTAAATTATAAACAGGCATGTTGGTCAGTGTGGGCAGGTGGGACTAGTGTAGATGGGGCATGTTGGCCGGTGTGGGCAGGTGGGACTTGTGTAGATGGGGCATGTTGGGCGGTGTGGGCAGGTGGGACTAGTGTAGATGGGGCATGTTGGTCGGTGTGGGCAGGTGGGACTAGTGTAGATGGGGCATGTTGGCCGGTGTTGGCAGGTGGGACTAGTGTAGATGGGTCATGTTGGTCTGTGTGGGGCGGGTGGGACTAGTGTAGATGGGGCATGATGGCTGGTGTGGGCAGGTGGGACTAGTGTAGATTGGGCATGTTGGTCTGTGTGGGCAGGTGGGACTAGTGTAGATGGGGCATGTTGGTCAGAAACATAGAAAATAGGTGCAGGAGTAGGCCATTCGGCCCTTCGAGCCTGCACCGACATTCAATATGATCATGGCTGATCATCCAGCTCAGTATCCTGTACCTGCCTTCTCTCCATACCCCCTGATCCCTTTAGCAAAAAGGGCCACATCTAACTCCCTCTTAAATATAGCCAATGAACTGGCCTCAACTACCTTCTGTGGCAGAGAATTCCACAGATTCACCACTCTCTGTGTGAAGAAATGTTTTCTCATCTCGGTCCTAAAAGAATTTCCCCTTATCCTTAAGCTGTGACCCCTGGTTCTGGACTCCCCCAACATCGGGAACAATCTTCCCGCATCTAGCCTCTCCAACCCCTTAAGAATTTTATATGTTTCTATAAGATCCCCCCTCAGTCTTCTAAATTCCAGCGAGTACAAGCCCAGTCTATCCAGTCTTTCCTCATATGAAAGTCCCACCATCCCAGGGATCAATCTGGTGAACCTTCTCTGTACTCCCTCTAAGGCAAGAAAGTATTTCCTCAGGTTAGGAGACCAAAACTGCACACAATACTCCAGGTGCGGTCTCACCAAGGCCTTGCACAACTGCAGCAGAACCTCCCTGCTCCTATACTCAAATCCTCTTGCTATGAATGCCAACATACCATTCACTTTCTTCACTGCCTGTTGCACCTGCATGTTTGCCTTCAATGACTGGTGCACCATGACACCCAGGTCACGTTGCATCTCCCCTTCTCCCAATCGGTCACCATTCAGGTAATACTCTGCTTTCCTGTTCTTGCCGCCAAAGTGGATAAGATCACATTTATCCACATTATATTGCATCTGCCATGCATTTGCCCACTCACCTAATCTATCCAAGTCACTCTGCAGCCTCCTAGCATCCTCCTAGCACATGTTGGTCTGTGTGGGCGGGTGGGACTAGTGTAGATGGGGCATGTTGGTCAGTGTGGGCAGGTGGGACTAGTGTAGATGGGGCATGTTGGTCAGTGTGGGCAGGTGGGACTAGTGTAGATGGGGTATGTTGGTTAGTGGTTTATAATTTAATTTATACAAATTATTTAACTTATTATCTACTTTAACTCCTAAGTACTTAATGCCTTCTTTTTGCCATTTAAACTGACTTTCTCTTTTACATTGGTTATAATTGCCTTCAAAAAGAGGCATTATTTCAGTTTTATCTTTATTAATTTTATATCCTGGTACTTTCCCGTATTCTTCCAATCTGAAATATAATTTTCTTAAGGATCCCAATGGTCTAGTAAGACAAATTAAGACATCATCTACAAATAAAGTAATTTTGTGATCTTCCTGATTAACTTTAAATCCTTTAATGTCTGAATCTGATCTTATTAGTTCTGCCAGAGGTTCAATAGCCAGATTCAAACTCTCTGTCCCAGATTTAAAACTAGCCACATTCCCTGTCCTCATGTATCTTTGCAAACAACTCGTCTGTCTGTCTGCGCTGGCTTTTGCAGTACACATTCTCGGAGCCACATAGGGGCAAAATATGATGGGAGGCCATGACTGAAGAAAATGTGGCCAAAGGAATATACTGCAAAAGGCAAGGGATGTTGTTTGCAAAGATACCTGACTACAGGGAATGTAGCCGGTTGCAAGCTGTGATCATCCATCGCCTCTATTGTGGACATGGTTGGAGGTGTGAATGTAAAACAATGGCCGAAGCTGCCTTCATGTCTGGTCACTCCAATGTGATCATTGCTTCTATTGTGTAGCCCTGAGCTCTGGAATAAAGTGGAGATAGTTTTTTA
>NW_027601370.1:141999-147999 GCF_053455715.1 Rhinoraja longicauda
GGTGTCAATGGTGAAAATATATCTGAGCAGCGTGCGATGGAACTGGGTAGCTGGTTGTTACAGTATGTGAGATGTTCTTGGATTGGATGATACAAAGAACATACCTGTGCGTGACGTTAATTCAGGATTCAGGATTCAGGATATCTTTATTTGTCATCCAAAAACCATTTTTTTTGGACGAGATTTCGTCAATGATGTGTCTGGATAAGCAGTGACATTATCAGTGTGGCCAGTGATGGGCCTGGGTAAGCAGTGACATTGTCAACGTGGTCAGTGATGGGTCTGGATAAGCAGTGTCATTATTAGCGTGGTCAGTGATGGGTCAGGATAAACAGTGACCTGATCAGTGTGGTCAGCGATGGTGAGTAATTGTGCTATGCCATTCATCCAGTGGGGACTATTAGTTCCAGCCGGTGAACACAAGGCGAGGTTCTGTTCAATCTGCAGTTTATTTTTTTATTGAACTACTTCAGACCAGTTGACAGGTTGATGCTAATTCAAACCCACAGACATGACAGCAAAGTCGTTCTGAGCGTTAATGACCAACTCACCCGTCTATGCTGTCCACAGTGGTTTAGAAACATAGAAACAAAGAAAATACTTGCAGGAGTAGGCCATTTGTCCTTTTGAGCCCGCACCGCCATTCAACATGATCACGGCCGACCATCCTAAATCAGTACCCCGTTCCTGATTTCTCCCCGTGCAACTTTATTCCGTTAGCCCTAAGAGCTATATCTGACTCTCCCATGAAAACCTCCTGTGAATTGACCTCCACTGCCTTCTGTGGCAGAGATTTCCACAGATTCACAATTCATCTCAACTGGCGAGGCCGACGACAGATCAGTTTTTCCTCATCTCAGTAATAATTGAGCTACCCCTTATTCGTAAACTGTGATCCCTTTTCTGGACTCCCACAACATCGGGAATATTTTTCCTGTATCTAGCCTGTCCAATCCCTTAAGATATGTATATGTGTAAGAAGGAACTGCAGATGCTGGTTTAAATAGAAGATAGACACAAAAAGCTGGTGTAACTCAGCGGGACAGGCAGCATCTCTTGGGAGAAGGAATGGGTGGAGACCCTTCTTCAGAATTCTACATGTTTCGACAAGATCCCCTCTCATCCTAAATTCCAGTGAATTTAAGAGAGCTCTCACACGCACTCAGTCTGTATTTCTGTGCCTATATATGAACTAATTCAAGAGAGCGTTTCTCGCTTCCTGCTGTGTATAACTGACACACAGAGAAACTGAAAGAAACACTTCAATGATCAGAGACATATTAAAATGACCAACGTATATGACAGGCAGTTATATCATTTTGTTGTTAAACTGCAGGTGTGAGAACTTTCGACACCTATTTACGTTTAATTCCTCGGATGTCCAGGCTAGAGTTTAGTTTGAGGAGAGTGAAACACCTGTTGGGCACTTGTGAGGGTGATGAACAATGTGCCTCCGTTGTTGGTGACACCACCACCCAATACAGTATCGCCACTGTTGTGCAGTCAGTGATGTGTCTGCTATGTGGCTACAACTGGGGAGGCCTATGACAGAGCACATTAGAAATTAGAGAACTGCTGATTCCAGTCATGGGAACAACAGGGAAACAGGCCCTTCGGCCCGACTCGTCCATGCAGACCGAGATGCATATCTACGGTAATCTCATTCACCTGTATTTGTCCCATATCCCTCCATTCCTATCCGAACCAACGGCTGTCCAAATGCTGTTTATTTGCTGTGATGGTATCTGTCCCCACCGCCTCAAATGAAAAGATTACTCCATCTTTGAAGTCAGAATTCCCTTAAATCTCTCCCCTTTCGATTAAACGTAAGTTCCCTGGGTTTAGATTCTCGCAGCCTGGGAAATAAGTGTGACCATGTATTCAACCCTGCTGTAGTTGACATAATTTTACAAGCCTCAGTAAGGTCGTCCCTCTGCATTCTTGCTACAATGAGATCAATCCCACCCGATCAAATCTGTCCTCAAACTAACGCTGTCCATTCCAGATAACATCCTGGTGAATTTGTTCCGCACTGCCTCTGGCCAGAGGACATCATTTGTATAATATGGTGACCAGAACTACACAAAAGGGCCTTGCAGATATTTGAAGTACAACTGAGGAGAGCGCTGCACTTGGAGGAGCAGTTAAGTCTTGATTATTCTTTGTTTGAATGTCCAGCTGTAGTACAAGTGTATTCTCAATCAGACGCACATGGGAAGTGAAACCATCAGTGAGTTTAGAAGTGTCAGTACCGATGAACTGCAACCGAGGCAGAAAGGTGAATTAACTGTAGAGCAGAGGGATCTAGGACGACATGGACATAATGTGTTGAATGTAGCGTCACAGGTTGATAGTGTGGGCAAAAAGGCTTTTGTAACATTGGCCGTCTTCGGTCAGAGCATTGTGTATAGATATTCGGAGGTTATGTTGCCGTTGTATAAGACGTTGGTGAGTCTGCATTTGGAGTATTGTGATCAGTTGTGTGCACCATGATACAGGAAAGATGGTGTCAATCTGGAAAGGTGATAGAGGAGATGTACGAGGATGCAGCGCGGACCCGTGGGCCTGATCTAGAGGGACAGGTTCAGCAGACTAGTACTTTATCCCTTGGTGCACAGGAGGATGAGGGATGATCTTCTACAGCTGAACAAAATAATGAGAGGAATAGATCTGGCAGACGTACAGAGAGGGGAAAGCAGGAACCAGGGGGCCCAGGTTTAAGATGAGGGGGAAAATTTAATCGGAACCCGAGGGGTAATTTTTCACACAAAGGGTGGTGGGTGTGTGGAATGAGGTGCCAGAGGAGGCAGTTCAGCCCTGTACTCATAGATTCATAGAGTGATATGGTGTGGAATCAGGCCCTTCAGCCCAACTTGCCCACACCAGCCATCAGGCCCCATCTACACTAGTTCCACCTGTCTGCATTTGGTCCATATCCCACCATACCTGTCCTATTCATGTACCCAACCTGTCTAACTATTTCATAAATCTTGGGATAGTCCCTGCCTCAAATTCCTCATCTGGCAGTTTGTTCCATACATCCACCACCCATTGTGTGAAAAAGTTACACCTTAGATTCCTATTCAATGGTTTTCCCTTCCACTTAAACGTATGTCCTCTGGACCTCGATTCGCCTATTCAGGGCAGGAGAATCCGAGCATCCACTCCATCTATTCCTTTCATGGTCTAAAACAGGTCTATAAGATCACCCTCATCCTCCTGCGCTCCAAGGAGACCAATCCCACCCAATTGATTCAGTCTTCAAACTAACGCTGCCCATTCCAGATAACATCCGTGTGAATCTGTTCCGCACTGTCTCTGGCAACAGGACATCATATCTATAATATGGTGACCAGAACTACACAAAAGAGCCTCGCAGATATTTGAAGTACAACTGAGGAAAGAGCGCTGCACTTGGAGGAACAGTTAAGTCTTGATTTTTCTGTATGTGGGTATTCATTTGTAGCGCAAATGCGTTCAGAATCATAAGCAGATGGGAAGTGAAACCATCAGTGAGTTCAGAGGCGACCGTACCAATCAGCACGAGGCAAATGTTGTCAACGTTGTCACTGGTGAAAATATATCTGAGCAGCGTGCGATGGAACTGGGTAGCTGGTTGTTACAGTATGTGAGATGTCCTTGGAATGAATGATACAAAGAACATACCTGTGTGTGACGTTAATGTGGTCAGTGATGGGTCTGGATAAACAGTGATATTATCAGTGTGGTCAGTGATGGGTCTGGATAAGCAGTGAAATTATCAGTGTGGTCAGTGATGGGTCTGGATAAGCAGTGCCATTATCAGTGTGGTCAGTGATGGATCCGGATAAGCAGTGACATGATCTCATTAAATCTGACACCGATGTTTTACATTTGATATGATCTAAAATAAAGAATCCTTTCTTTTTAATTTTCTTCAGTTTTTATTTTGTTTTTTCACAGAGATATATACAAAACAGTACAACACCATCGACATAAATAAAATAAAATAAGAAAAACAACAAAAATAAATGAATGAATAAGCAAAGGATATCAATAAATAAAAACATTTGAATAAGACGGTGTGATACACTTACCAAATAAAATATAAAAAAGTAACAATGATTGGTTATCTGGAAAGATTTCAATATTCGCACAAACATACCATCTAGTTCTATATAACACAATCTTCCAATATCTAGCTCGGCATTTATCTAGTTATCATATCATATATATACAGCCGGAAACAGGCCTTTTCGGCCCTCCAAGTCCGTGCCGCCCAGCGATCCCCATACATTAACACTATCCTACACCCACTAGGGACAATTTTTTAAAAACATTTACCCAGCCAATTAACCTACATACCTGTACGTCTTTGGAGTTGGTGTCATGGCTCAAATAAATGATCCATTTTTTTCAGATCTTGTCAAAGAATCCCTTCTTTATAATTCAAATGTTCGACTCTAAAGGGTTAACTCAAGTTCAGTATCCGTAATTAATCTAAACTTTAATGAGCATTAACTGCATTTTGCTGCTGGTAAACACGGCAGCTGAAGATGCATCAGCTTGTTATTTTCTTAATTAACACAGGTTAGAAATGCTAATTAACTTTCTCTGGCATACACTTGAAAGAATAACACATAATGCTGAAAATTAAAATGCAGCTTCAGATCTGAGAAAGGGGGAGTTGGTTAAATGTTCTTTGCGTTTCTCCCAATGGGGAATATTAGTTCCAGCCGGTGAACACTAGCTGTGGCACTGTTCAATCTGCAGTTTATTTTGTAGTGAACTACTTCAGACCAGGTGACAGGTAGATGTGAATTCAAACTCACAGACCAGACAGCAAGGTCGGTCTGAGAGTAAATGACCAACTCATCCGTCTGGGCTGTCCACACAGCGGCACAGAGAAAGCTGCCACACACGCAGACTTCATTTATGTGCTTATTTATCATGTAATTCGAGAGCATATCTCCCATCATGCAGTGCAAACCTGGCACTCATAGAAACTGAAATAAACACTTCAATGATCAGGGACTGTTATGAAAAATGACCAATGTATGAGACAGGCAATTATAATGTTTTCTGCTTAATCTGCATCTTTGAGAAATATGGATATCTATTTATTTCTAATTCCCCTGATTTCAAGGCTCGAGTTCTGTGGTAATAAAATATCCAAGGGCTATTTAAAAGCAGTTTGTATGTTAGTGCTGTCCCTGACGCAAATTTCAGACAAAGGTTGCCGTGTTTCAATAGACAATAGACAATAGACAATAGACAATAGGTGCAGGAGTAGATCATTCAGCCCTTCGAGCCAGCACCGACATTCAATGCGATCATGGCTGATCACTCTCAATCAGTACCCCGTTCCTGCCTTCTCCCCATACCCCTCACTCTGCTATCCTTAAGAGCTCTATCCAGCTTTCTCTTGAAAGCATCCAACGAACTGGCCTCCAATGCCTTCTGAGGCTGAGAATTCCACTCCTTCACCACTCTCTGATTGAAAAAGTTGTTCCTCATCTCCGTTCTAAATGGCCTACCCCTTATTCTTAAACTGTGGCCCCTTGTTCTGGACTCCCCCCAATATTGGGAACATGTTTCCTGCCTCTAATGTGTCCAATCCCCTAATTATCTTATATGTTTCAATAAGACCCCCCTCATCCTTCTAAATTCCAGTGTATACAAGCCTAATTGCTCCAGCCTTTCAACATACGACAGTCCCGCCATTCCGGGAATTAACCTAGTGAACCTACGCTAGGTTGTCTACGGGAGGGATGGTGCATTTTAATTCATCTGAACTATTCCCATTTGCCGGCAAATGAATCATCTCCCTCTAAACCATTCCCCTCATGTACCTGTCCAAAATGTCTTAGTGATCCCATTATGACGTTACCTATGACACTGTCCACCTCTATGAGGTCACTGCACTGCCTGCTGCAATCCATGGAATAAAGTCCTGGCGAGACCAACATTTCCCTGTAGCTCCGACCCTTGTTTTCTGGCAACGTGTTGAAATTATTTTCT